>NC_056733.1:490885480-491025480 GCF_019279795.1 Protopterus annectens | reverse complement strand
TTACACATTCCCCTTGTCGGTCTTCCGTCTGTCGGGATTCGGCGTGTCGGTCAACTGTTGTCGGTCGCTTCGTGTCGGTGATTTCACTGTCGGCGAATCGGCGTTTGGTCATTAGAAGTAGACCATATATATGTATACATATATATATATATATATATATATATATATATATGTATACATATATGTATACATATATATATATATATATATATATATATATATATATATATATATTTATTTATTTATTTATACATACACACATATATATATATATATAAATATGCCCATAACATGTAGTGGAGTCATACCTCGGCACCATAACTCTCAACCTCTTAGTGCAAGGGGACATAATGTATGTATTGCAGTTATAAATGTAGAATGTTGCTACAGTAACAGGGTTTGTGTCAGCATACATGTTTTGATGGAAGGCAGTTCTGAAACTGAAATGCATGCCATCAGTTACTGACAGACATCATAAAATCATCATAGTGAAGTACCACACAAATCACAGTAATGATTCTGTGGAATACAGCAGAAATATGAGCAATAAACCTGGACAGTCTGAAACAATATGGTCAGTCGAGAGGTATACACAGAACTCTTTAGTGCAAGAAATGTGGACCAAGCCTGACAAAGGGGGTGTTTAAAGGCTTGAAAATGGGGATATATCCCAAATACTGGAGTAGATAAGCTCACACAGTTGATACAATCACACCCTCCTGTCTGTCCTAACATATATTAACTGGAGGTCCACAAGTCTCAAGCCCATGTACTTCCCACTAGTTAGTGACATACATCTTTCCAGCATCCCACCACTTTGTCAGAAATACACAACACTTATGATGGTGAGGCAACAGTACATCTGACAAATATCTGGACATAACATCACACTAGGGAAAATACACTCAGCTGCTAGGCATGTCACCAAGCACTGTCTAAACTACAGGCAGACTGCCACAACACTAATCCAATTTTCCTATGGGGGAATGCACATGTAATTGCAAATACAGCAGGCACTACAGGGTTGTAACAGCATGGATTAACACACACCAGACTGACTGTGATGCCTGACTGTGGTATGGGACATATTTCAGTCTGGCCCTACAAACATATAAGCTGATAGGGTACCAGAAACTGGAGCAGCATGCAACGTCAGATAGAAAAGGATCAAGAACACTGACATCTACCCCACTCTGTGCACAGGCCAGATAACATATTCAAAATACATTGCTACACAATACTGACACTCTGTCAACAATTGCCATACGTACACACAGACTTCACTACTGTACAGACTACAACAGAATGTCCAGGTTTTGTCCTCAAATAAAAGGCCTCCTATATATAACATGACTGGCAGTTTGATATATCACTGGGTTGATATCAGGAATGATGTCAGTAAATAATGATATACTGTACATTTCCACCTCTTACTTGGGAGTGCCTTCTGTGTGGAGTCTGCATGTCCTCCCGCGGTTGGGTAGCGTTCGAAAGACATGCTTGCGTAAATGGACATGCCTTTGTTGAAGGTTGAGCATCGAGCTGGCACCTCGGCGTTTCACAAAACTCTACTGCCAATCATTAGTGGAGAGGAGTTCCACTGTGGCGACCCCTTACCGAGAAAAGCTGAAAGACAAACAACAAAAACAACTGCATGATATATGGACAAAGGGTGACAGACTTGGGGGACAGAGGCACAAACACAGGGCCATCATTGGCATATTGCTGTTATAAACTGATAAAATTGCTGGTGCAACAGGGTTTGTTGCAACATATCTCTTCTGAGGGATATGAAGTCAGAAACACACATGGATGTTACCATTTTCTGACTGCAGTCCTCAGAGTATGCTACTAAATTTATAAAGATAAAAAATGTGTGAGTAACACACCAAATCTAAGACTCCAAACTCTGACCAGTCTGCAGATAACCCTATAGGTGAGAGTTTTATCAACCACATAACACTGTCATGCCAGACTTTAAATCATGCAGAACAGCCATATCCACACAAACCCTGTTAAACTAATATTACTTCAAATGTATAACAGCAATACTTATATTCTGTCGCCATGTCTGGAACATCGTACTCCAGTTTGTTGGGCTGTCCCCACAGTGTTTGTTGTAAGTATTTCCAACTACCCTCTGTGATGCTATTTGTCAGACACCCACATGAAGTCCTGCTCACAGTGAAGGAAAAGGGCCAATGCCAACATGAAGCACTTAGTTATAGGAGTGTGTTTCCATGCAATTAGCTATAGGAATGATACCACAGCTGTTCCACATGCAATTAGCAAGTGGGCGACTCAAACTCATGCACAGGCCATCAGCTGATCATGAGCATTACCTACAAAGGTCAAGCTGCCTATGCAAAACAGATGTATTTTTCTACATCCACAAGAGAGAGAGAGAGAGAAAGAAAGAAAGAAAGAAAGAAAGTAAAAAGAAAACAAACAAACAAAAAGCAAGACCATCACAACCAGACTACAAAAAAAAAATCTGTGAGACACACCTGTCTACCTGTGAAATACAGCAACTGAAACAGGCAAAATAAAATGGTACGGGAAACAAGTAATCGTGTAATGGAATGTAGTAGGGTGTATGTAAAAAAAGTAGATAGGAAGTTCAACAAATATTTCTCAACAACACTTGCTGTACTAATATACTGCTGATCAGAACCTATGGCCATAGCATCTGTGTCTGTCTGTAGTGACATAGAACACAGATTATGCCCCTGAGTCAGTCACATATGACTACTACTGGAGTGTGGTCTGAACAATACTGACTGTGACACTCCAAGGTCAGCTAGTGGGATGTCGCATATATCCATATGTTAATTGTGAGTAGTAGTATGATATTCATGTCTGTATCAGAAATGTGAGGGACCTGTACAGTGTATTTGCATAGTGAAATACTGTTGCAGCTGTGTGTGTTGAACTGCATATGATATAATGAGCTCATACCATTTAACTGTCCAGTGTTATGCACACTGACTATATGTGTGCCTCAGGTCTGTAGTTATGTACTAACACAATTGTGTTATGTCTGGCAAAGAATTGGCAACCTGTGAACACTGATATTACAACATCTCCTTACATTTCATTAGGCAGTTCCCATTAGGGGTCACCACATCTCATCTGACTGCATGTCTTCCAGCCCTCTGCATCTTGCTCTTTCACACCAACCAGCTGTATGTCCGCTATCAACACATACATACACCTTATCTCAGGCCTTCCCCTTTTCCTCTTACCCAGCAGTCTCATACTTTCACAAATATACTCAGCATACCTACTCATCACATGACCAAACATAATCCTGCCACTCTCTGATTTTGGTCCCGAGCCATCCAACCTGGGCTGACCACCTAACATACATGTTCCTACTCCTTTATACCCTCATCACACTCAGTGCAAATCTTAAAGTCATAAACTCTGCCACATCCACCTCTGACTCCTGCTTTATTTTTCAATGCCACTGTCTACAACCCATAAATCTGGGCTCCCCACCCTCTTGTAGACCTTCAGTGTCACTCTTAATGGTACTTGTCTGTCACAAATCACACCAGACACTCCTCTCCACCACCTGCATCCTACCTGCACGTTCTCTTTACTTCTCTCCCACACTCCCCATTACTCTGAACTGTTGTTCCCAAGTATTTAAGTTTATCTACCTTTGCAAACTGTAATCCCTGCATCCTCACCATTCCTCCATCCTCCCTTCCATTCACACACATATATTCTGCCTTAGTCCTGCTGACCAACACTCCTCCATCCTCTGGACATTAAGTCAATCTCTCCAGTGTCTCCTCAACCTGTTCCCTAATCTCACTACAGAACACAATGTCATCTACAAACAGCACAGTCAACAGAGACACCTGTCTGATCATGTCTGTCAAGCTGTCCATCACCACTGCACATGAAAAAGGACTCACAGCTGCTCCCTGATGTACTTCCACCTACACCTTAAATGCACCTGTCACTCCCAAACCAGAACTCATTGCTGTCACAGTAGCCTTGTACATATCATGTAGCATTCTTACAGATTCCTCTGCCACTTCTGACCTCCTCATACAATACCACAACTCCCCTCTAGGCATCCTGTCATATGCTGTCTGTAAGTCCACAAAGATGTCATGCAGCTGCTTCTGACCTCGTCTGTATGTCTCCATCAACACTTTCATAGTAAACATCCCATCTGTACTGATATTTCTTGGCATGAAACCATACTGCTGATCAGTAATCCTCACCACCCTACTTAACCTAGCTTCTACCACCCTTTACCATTACCTCATGCTGTGACTGATCAATGTTATCCCTCTACAGTTACTACAGCTGTGCACACCACCATTATTCTCATAATATTACATATATATATATATATATATATATATATATATATATATATATATATATATAGATATATATATAGATATATATATATATATATATATATACACACACACACACACATCCTCCAGGGTATGAGTGTGAATGCAAATGCTACCAAAATATCAAATGATGTATGTGTGTTACAGCAATATGAAAACAGTGTCACTAATATTGGTCCATAGCCCACCATGTACTTACGGTATCCTCCACATGTTGGCCTCTACCAGGTTGACAGGAATGACTGAGCAACAAAAGTGTTATGACAGTGTGCCATACTGACATAGAACAGAAATGTATAGCAGCTATTACCTGTGCAGATGTATGCATGTATGGGCAGGTGTACCTGGCTGGCTCATAACACTTGACTTGGGATGCAAAACAGCATGTAACTGAGCTGTACATGTTGTACATGTGTGTAATGTTAATGCATCCTACATGAACTCAGACATATGCTTCCAGCTCCATTACATACTGTATGCAAGGCAAGCCTGAGCAGCTTTGACAGCCCATCTGCAAGGAACACAGACAAAGTCACCTTTCTACACAAATGTGAATGGTGGTTTATGAAATGTACTGGCCCTCATAGGGGGGGAATATGACACAACAGGACCAGGAGTACAATGCATGTCTCATGTGTTTGTATATAGTGTACACTGTTGATAATTAGTCATGTGCTGTCTCTGTACAGAAGTCTGTGCAATGTCTGAGGTCCTGTGATGTGTTTCCCTGTTTATGTCTTCCAGGTGCTATGCCGAGGCAGCCTGACTACAATGAGCAGGAGACTTGGGCCATAACTGAGGCCATCCTGCAGAAGTAGTGGTCAGCAAAACCAGCAGGACTGGACTGCACTGTGGGATGAAATTGTCCAAGCTGTTAACAACTTGGGACATCATGGCCTCACATACAATCCGGTACATTATAGAGCGACTGACTTGATTCAGCATGCCCGGCAATGGGCTGCTGCTATAGCAAGGGACCATTTCACTATTGGTGGAGAGCCAGCTGCACAGCCCCCTCTTACAGCAGTGGCGGAGCTCCTGGCCAACCTTGGGTTAGCCCCCACAAGAAGATCTGCACAAGAACTTGCAGTCGTGGAGGTGGGTGGCACCTAGGCAACAGGCGAGGAGCATCCAGGTAAGACAAAGTTACACATCACTGTACTGAGATTGCATTACAACTGTGTTCTATAGAGTCTTGAGATGAATATATCAGGGAAAATACTATCACCATAACCACTATATCACTCCCACTACTAAAATGGTATTGTCTAACACCTTCCTCATTCATTGTCTCCTATATGGTACCCCATTTCTCACCAACCTTCAATCTTCTCTATAAACAAAGCTATCCTCCTGTTTAGAAAATGTCTAAGTTTGCTGCCAGCTATAAATCCAAATACCACCACTGCAATGCCCTACAAAAACTAAATTTGCTTGGACTTCCCAACCATCTTACCTACATTCAACTTACTCATGCCCATAAACTCATCTGTAACCCTCCATCTACTCCTCCCTTGCATACTCCTTTAAAATGCAGATAACAGACTTCCAAGGTCCAATAACCAGAATTTTCATTAACTGCACAAGCCTGCTAATCCTCCAGGCAGACATCTACTATCCCTTTGCCTAGCTCATCTCTGGAAATCCCTGCCACCTCTTATTGGTACTACAGACAACCACTCTACCTTTAATACATTGCTTCATTCCCATCACAAAAGCCTCTAGGAATGTTCCTGCTCTCATCACACATGACTCGCCTGTTTTTCCTCATTTCTCACACTCCTTTACTTCTATCTTCTCTTCATCATACTGAGCTTCTCTGTCTACTACCATTTTCATTTGTCTCAATTAATCATACTCTTGCTCTACTTTTTTTTTTCTTTTTTGTTATTGTCTCACCCTTCTTAGATGAAACAATTTCACCTCTCATCACCCATCCTACTTTAACTATGCTAACATTTCATGTAAAACTGTAATGCCAACCCTGTGTTATTTCACATTCTAACAAATGGAACAGAAATATGCAGCAATGGTGTTTTCATATTCTAGTTGAATTATATATGTGTAATTTTACCTTTTACATTTGTAAACATATTTTCACTGCAATTGTAGATTTTTATAATGTTATGTAATACCATTACTGTATCTGTATTTAGAGCACAACCTAGAGCTGTTTACTGAATTTCCTGTTTGCACTTATTTTTAAAATTGTTTTTTTCTCAAAACTTGCATTTTATCTGTCTTTGGCCTAGCACTCTTGTGTGGGGTCATTTACTGCACTGTTATAACTTGTTGATACTTGTGAACCTCTGCTATCTCTGAAAAAAAAAACAAAAAAACAAAAAAAATCTTGCTTTTTCCCCACTTTTCTGAGATTTAAAAAGGTTCAGTTACAGGCTTGCTGTTCTTGAACTGTTTGTAAGTTTCTTGGAGGCCATTTTTTGCTTTGGCTAAAGGGAAGTCTCTCTGTTGATCAGTGGCAGTGAAAAACATTGAGCAGCCTGCCTGCCCCTTTCGGAGTGGTTACTGACTCGAAACTGTAGTTTTATTGGCCATTTTGGGTCAATTCCAAACTCCTTCATCTTCCTCTCTTAAAACCTGGTTGTCTCATGGTTTTGGCATCTTTCCAGGCTTGTTGGCTGTTGGTGAAGCACCCACCAAGAGGAGAAAATGCTGAGAGAAGAAAGGAGCCACTTTTGAGATTTTAAGTATTTTTCCTCTGTTTATTTGCTAAGTGTTTCTGCATAGCTGCCTATTTTGAGCATTTTCTGGCTTGTTAAACTTGATTTCTGCATTAGTAACTGTATTTAGAGCACAACCTAGAGCTGTTTACTGAATTTCCTGTTTGCACTTATTTCTAAAATTGTTTTTTTTCTCAAAACTTGCATTTTATATGTCTTTGGCCTAGCACTCTTGTGTGGGGTCATTTACTGCACTGTTATAACTTGTTGATACTTGTGAACCTCTGCTATCTCTGAAAAAACAAAAAAAAAAATCTTGCTTTTTTCCCACTTTTCTGGGATTTAAAAAAGTTCAGTTACAGGCTTGCTGTTCTTGAACTGTTTGTAAGTTTCTTGGAGGCCATTTTTTGCTTGGGCTAAAGGGAAGTCTCTCTGTTGATCAGTGGCAGTGAAAAACATTGAGCAGCCTGCCTGCCCCTGTGGGAGTGGTTACTGACTTGAAACTGTAGCTTTATTGGCTATTTTGGGTCAATTCCAAACTCCTTCATCTTCCTCTCTTAAAACCTGGTTGCCTCATGGTTTTGGCATCTTTTCAGGCTTGTTGGCTGTTGGTGAAGCACCCACCAAGAGGAGAAAACGCTGAGAGAAGAAATGAGCCACTTTTGAGATTTTAAGTATTTTTCCTCTGTTTATTTGCTAAGTGTTTCTGCATAGCTGCCTATTTTGAGCATTTTCTGTTTTGTTAAACTTGATTTATAAATTAGTAACTGTATTTAGAGCACAACCTAGAGCTGTTTACTGAATTTCCTGTTTGCACTTATTTTTAAAATCGTTTTTTTCTCAAAACTTGCATTTTATCTGTCTTTGGCCTAGCACTCTTGTGTGGGGTCATTTACTGCACTGTTATAACTTGTTGATACTTGTGAACCTCTGCTATCTCTGAAAAAAAAAAAAATCTTGCTTTTTTCCCACTTTTCTGAGATTTAAAAAAGTTCAGTTACAGGCTTGCTGTTCTTGAACTGTTTGTAAGTTTCTTGGCGGTCATTTTTTGCTTGGGCTAAAGGGAAGTCTCTCTGTTGATCAGTGGCAGTGAAAAACATTGAGCAGCCTGCCTGCCCCTGTGGGAGTGGTTACTGACTTGAAACTGTAGTTTTATTGGCCATTTTGGGTCAATTCCAAACTCCTTCATCTTCCTCTCTTAATGAGAGATAGAGCAGTTCTAAGGGCAAAAGTGAAGAGCAGACTTTGTGGAGCCAGGAATAGTTTAAACCCAATTAGGCGGCACTGCCCGCTGTTGCGCTATGCACAAAAACGCGCAAAACTGCGCAAAAGAGGGTAATCCTACAAGTTAGCACTATTAAACCATAAGAACTACTTACTCTTATACTCTCTACGATTACCCTGTCCTCTATTGGTCCGTCTTAAATTCAGTTTCCCTATATTACTCTAGCATGTCCAAAGGTCAGTCAATTGTTTCCTCTCCAGTCCAGCTGGTGAATCTGGGAATTTTGAGGCAATGTTTCAACTGTCTCATGTACACGGACAACCCTCTCCTCCTCCAAACAGGTTCAAATATATGTGAGAGATGCAACTATTTAGCCAAACTGGAGGCTGAGCTCTCTCATCTCAAAACTGGTGTAACCAGTCAGGAGGAGAAGGTAACCTCACACAACACAATTCCAGTATCACATAGTCCCACCACATCAGCGAACCAAACACATAAATACACAGAAACATACTCGGAGGCTCTAAATAAAAATCTACCTAAGCAACAGAGACCTCCAAAGAAGACATCCAAGCAAACACTACCTCAAAACAAAACACGCACAACACATAGCCCACAAAGTCAGTGTGCCAAGTAGCCACAGCCCTTATGGCTGAATAACACACCTGATACTCTTGTAATAGGTGACTCTATTGTCAGACACACTGACGTCCCGCTCACCAGGCTGAATAAAGAGAAGGTCACGGTGAGCTGCCTGTCAGGTGTTAGGATCCGCCACATAACGCAAGCACTCAGGTCACTCCAAAGCAAATACAAATATGACTCAGTCATTTTACATGCTGGTGTGAATGACCTGAGACGTACCTCCCTGGACTACATGAAAAGAGACATAGAGGAGCTCTCTGATCATGTAGCCCAGACTGGTATGACCCTGACCTTGAGCAGCATCTTACCCTCACCAAGAATTATGCCACAGTACAAAGACAAAATGATCGATTTTAACAATTGGCTAAAATTTTGGTGTCATTCAAAGGGGATCCAGTGTATGTCAGCCTGGGATGACATGCTCGACAAGCCATGTTGCTTCGCTAGGGACGGCTTGCACCTGTCACCACTGGGCTTTCGATATTGGCAAAGGCTCTTGCCACCCCTATAGTGCCTTTTTTAGGCAAGGCTCAAAAGTCAAACCCACCCCTATAGACAGCACAAGGAACAAGAAACTAAGGGTAATGCTGCTTAACGCCAGAAGTCTTAACCTCAAGATGCACTTTCGAAGCTCTCCTCAGTATGGAGAACATCGATATCTGTGCAGTGACAGAAACCTGGTTCAAGGCTCCAGAGAGCACCCCAGCACTACCAGGCTATACCTCATATCATGCTTTTCGACCCTAAAACCCGGACCAAACCACAAAAGGAGGGGGAGTTTCCATATTTAACAAGGATATCCACACCTCCAGGTTAGTGGCATTGCACGAAGTATCGGAGACCATCCATGTGCAACTAACAGTGGGCAAGACTGCTTTTCAGATTATAGCATCCTACAGACCACCCTCTCAAAATCAGGAATCCCACTCGGCTTTCCTGAAAACATTGGAGAACATGAAGATCTCTCCGAACACCATTATATTGGGTGACTTCAACTACCCAAGCATTGACTGGGAGCACTACTCAAGCCCCAGCACCATAGCCCAAAGGTTCCTGGAAATTATAAACTCAAATGCTATGGAATAACTAGTCACCACTCCCACAAGAGGGGACAACATTCTAGACCTGATAATTACCAACATGGGGACTCTATGCTCCACACCAGAAGTAAATCCCTCATTGGTAAGATCAGACCATAAATTCATTTCACTGGATGTCCACATCCCGGCCCCACCCCCAGCCCAGAAAACCACAGTGAAAAACTTCTCAAAAGCGAACTTCTCACTTCTCAAAACTGAAGTGGAATCCTTCAAGGCCCCAGGGCCAGTGGAAACTATGGCTCAAACTGCAGAATCCTATATAAACACATTCTACGGACATCTCCAGGAATGCATGGATCATGCTATCCCAAACAAAACCAAGACCCAATCATCCAAAGACAGGCGTCTAGTCTGGTGGACCCCTGCCATAAATAAACTGTACAACAGAAGGAGGAAGCTACTACATGATCGAGCAAAATCCCTAATAGGGAAGGCATCTCTGATCAGTACTAGCAAAAAATTACGATCCCTCATAAAATCCTCCAAGGCCAGCTTCGAGAGAAAAATTGCACAGGACACCAAAGACAATCATAAGGCTTTTTTCAGTTATGTTAGGAACCTGGGATGCAACTCCCAGACTTGTTCTGAGTTGATTCTAAACAAAAAAATACACTGAACCCACAGACATCGCCAATATCCTGGCAGACAGGTTCAGTGCAAACTTCTCCCCCCCAAAAGAGCAAGTATCTATCCCAGCAGAGGGCTGCCTCCCAAACATCTCTGATGCTCAGGTGAAGGCTGCCCTCTCCAAAGCAAAAAACACTGCTTCCATGGGACCAGATGGCGTCCCAGGTTGCGTCCTACATGAACTCCAAGAGAAACTAATCCCTCAAATAAAACAGCTATAAAATCTCAGCCTCACTACAGGATATGTGCCCACAGAATGGCGTACAGCAACAGTGGTTCCACTCCACAAAGGTGGAGCCTCTAAGGACCCTGGAAACTATCGCCCCATAAGCCTGACTAGCTTAGTCTGCAAGGCTATGGAGAGGATCATCATGGAGCTCATAAACAAAGACATTGGGGACCTACAGACTCTAGATCCTACCCAGTTCGGCTTTGTCAAGGGCAGATCCTGCCTTTTGAACCTGGTTGACTTCTTTGAAACAGTCACCAAAGCCATAGATGAAGGCAAGGTAGTCCACACAGCCTATATGGACCTTGCAAAGGCATTTGACACAATAACCCACTCGGGCATCATAGATAAGCTATCCAGCTTAAATATAAACCTCTATATCCCAAGATGGGTCGCAAACTGGCTCAAAGACAGAACCCACAGAGTGAGAGTTGCTGGAGCCATGTCAGACTCGAAACCGGTCACAAGTGGCATCCCACAGGGTTCTGTCCTGGGACCACTCTTGTTCGGTATATACTTTTCCGAGGTACAGCCAAACGTGGGAGGACTATGGCTCACCAAGTTCGCAGACGACTGAAAACTGGGCACCATAATCGACACTCCAGCTGACACAAACATCCTTCAAAAAGGTCTCACAGAGACAGATAACTGGTGCCAGTGCCATGGTTTAAAGCTAAATGCCAAAAAATGTATAGTCATATCCTTTGGCAAAAACAATGCGCCCAAAAATTACCACATAGGCGGAAACCCATTAAGTACAGAGAAAGTTATTAGGGACCTGGGGACCCAAGTTGATAGCAATCTCTCCTTTGAAAACCACATTGCCAAAGTGGTTAGAAAGACCTTCTACATAGCCCACCTCATCATGAAGGGTTTCACATCTAGATCAAGAGAGGTAATCGTGCCCCTTTATTCATCCCTCATCAGGCCCATCATAGAATACAATGCCCCTTTTGGGATGTACCTTACCCGACACCTGCAGCAATTAGAAAGACCCCAAAAGTATCTCACCAAGAGGATCAAGGGTCTCAAACAGATGCCATATGCTGCTCGGTTAAAAAAATTCCAGCTCTACTCAGTTGCATACCGTCTACTTCGAGGCGATCTATGCCTGACATACAAAGCTATGTCAAATCCAGAATTAATGGACATGCTCCACCTCAGTAAATCTAAATCCCTTAGAGCCACACACTCGAGGGACTTGAACCTCAACACAGAAATAAATAGACTTGCTGGAGGGACAGGTTCATAACAAAGAGGCTCCCTTCGCTCTGGAATAGAATTCCAGTTCATGTGAGGCAGAGCACCTCACTGAATCTCTTCAAGAAGAATCTCGATAGGTGGATGGGGGATCGTAGGTTTGTCCCAGGGATTACTCCCGTGTCACTATTAGACAGAGGCACAGTAAACTAAACCTTAAAAAGGGCACAGTATACTCAAATCAAGGGGTGGCGTAAGCCATACAGAATTGGGCTAGGCTTATAATTGCCCCAGGGCAGATAGCCTAGTATGAACCTATGAACCTATGAACCATCATTCTTCAATATTATTGCATAACAGTACATGCATTGTCTTCATATTATATTGTTCATGGAGATTTTCTCCATGGGACTCCATTGAAAGCAGGCTCTTTTTGGACAAATGGGCTATCCAGGTAAACAAACTGTAAAATGGATAAATTAATAAAAATCAGTGGGTGGGGTTTAGTTATGCACACAGGTGCACATCTATGGTGAAGGACAGCAAATTGTCTAATATCATAGTTTATACTGTACCTGTGCATAAATGTAGCATTAATTGTGGACCAGTGCATATTGTGAATAAGCTAACATCACCTCTCCCTCCCTACTACCCAGGCCCCTAGACTCTACATGAGGTACAGCAGCCTGAAGCCAGTGAGTATGAGATTTTACTGTTTTGGCTCACCAGTACTCCAGGCATGTTAAGGTGTTACACACAGCCATCTGGCAATATCTGCATGATCACTTGTAGTGGAGTTCATTGCCTAATATCACAGTGGATATCACAGGAGCCTATTTGCATGTGATATCATATATCTGTAGCATACCTACCTCACAAGCCTGTCATTGCAGGACATCTGGATAAAGATTGGCAAAATGTGGGGACAAAGGGCCAGGAGTAGGGACATATTGTAGACATTGCTGTTATACAGTGCATATGAAAGGTGTACACACCTGTTATAATTCCAGGTAATTCTGATATATGACAATGTGAGCACAATACAGAAGACTAAACATATATACAACCTGTTCTGTGACCTATAATATGTACAATTCAATTGACAAACAAACAAATCTGTTAGTGGAACAAGTACGTGACATGGAAATTGTCCAAGAAACTAGATACATATGTGTGCACAGGATGAAGCTCATACTGTGGTGCAGCACCATGTGACAAAAATCACAGCAGTACATCATATTGGATACACAACAGCCATCAATTACGGACTCTTGGATTAACTGCAAATAGCGCACATACCAAGGCTATCCCAGCATAGACCCACAGTTGCCTGCTACAGCAAAAGCCATGGTTCACATACAGCTTAATATGCTGCAAAGAGATCACATGTTAGAAAGGTATCAGCCTGGAAAAGGCTACAGAAACATACCCACAGCATTGCATATGACATGGAACACTGTGCAGATAGTCATCAAAAGGTGTTCCAGATATGGCACAACAGTGATATCATGAAGAAGTGGACATCCATCATGTATGTGGGGGATACAATGCCAACAATGTTCAGGTACAGCAACACCAAAGGAGTGACAGACATCTCTGGCAAGTACTGTGTGTGTACTACATGTGACAACAATCTTATTTGGTCTTCACATGTCTTGCCTGTATGGTGTGTTTCGAAGATGGCAGCTGTTCCTCACAACAAACAACATCCAGTCCTGGGTAACTTCTGGACAACAATACATCAGCTTTTCAAAAAGCATGTGTGTAAATGTGTTAAGATATTATGAGACCAATGTTAAACTGTCTTTTTCCACAATTGGGTCATGTTATTTTGGCCATATAAAACCACTGCACAACAGCAGAAGCACACTACCCACACAGTGGAGCAGGCTAATGGCAGTGTCCTGCTTTTGGTTTGCTGTTCACAACTTTGAACTGGGGCTGTAGCTGATTTGGAGTGTATTTTGACCAGTTTCAAACACCAGTCCCTTGTGGCTATAATCCTTCTGGTGTCTGACACATACCTGTGTATGGGGAGGTATTTCAACATTGCACACAGCAATGGTCCACACCTTATATCCACTGGGCAAAAGGATGGCTTCACAAGAACACAATCAACAGTCTGAAGTGGCCAACCCTGAGTCCACACCTAAATACAATACACAATCTGTGTGGTGAACCGAGTGCTGTGCACAGGAGATGGCTTTTCAATCTGATAGATTTGAAGGTGTTCTGCAAGGAGAGTGTGCAAACATTGCCATGTCAAGATGTGCCATGCTGATACACACCTTCCCAAGAGTACCGAATGCTGTGATGAGATGAACAGTTGCTTTACCAAAGTATAAGTTTACAGGTGTGCACCCCTATGCAACCCAGCTATTGTACTCATATCATGTATGATATGTGAACCCTACCTGATGTGTATTTTCTTCAATTGGAGTGCACAGGTTATATGTCATATGAAATGGTGGAAATGTTATGGCAATATCACTGGTGTCTCATGTGATCTGTCACAAAATCATTGTATGTTAAAAAGGGTTTGTACACTTACTATATGCACTGTAAGCTTGGGAAGTTATTTCAGTAACCACCTTTGTTTTCACATACATGTACTGCAGGTTATGCCATCTCCATATCACAGTATGATATTAAGTAGGGTCACCAATCCACTGGAGCAACCAGTAATGTATTAGACACACATAGGAGGTATGAGCAGCAGACAGGAAAGATGCACCACATATGTAGATATTCCTTGAAACTCTGTGCAGTTGGTAGGTATGTTATGTAGGTTTGGCCACAGTGTTCTACAGATGAACAGCAGTAATGTTTACATGAGTGCAGTTTGTTGTAGGTGAAGGCTCACCACCAAATAACACTCACATATCCGAGTGGTATAAATTTGTAGTTACAGTAAGTTGAAAGGTATGCACTGCATGATGTTGAGGACCTGTCCAGAGTGTGCCTGTTTTGGTCTGAGTGTGTGTCATGACTGTCATCTGTTGCCTAATGTGAGGTCTGTGGAATGCCTCTAGGACACATGTGTGTGTGTGTGTGTGTGTGTGTGTGTGTGTGTGTGTGTGTGTGTGTGTGTGTGTGTGTGTGTGTGTGTGCATGAGACTGTGCGAGTGTGAGAGTGTGTGAGAGAATGAGAGAGAGTGTGAGACAGAGTGTTTGTGTGAGTGTGTGTGCGTGTGCCACCAAACTTTATAGTGGTGATAGTAATGTACATATGTTTTATTTTTCTCACAGGAGGCCATGGTTGTTGCAGTCCCTCCCACTGGTAAGTGATATTACTTGGTTTGGCAACTTTGACCATGATGATACCCATAGTGAGGCACAGGTGGGGTTGTCAGAGGCTACAGCTGTTTCATTGGTTGGCATCCCACTTATATCAACCCCATACCCGCACACAGTCACAATGCCCACCGATTCCCTGTCACCAGTGGCCATAATAGAAGGACAGCTGGGTGCTGGCACAGAACATGCAAGTGTGGTGACTATGACAAGTGAGCGCCCAGCCAATGGCCATAGTCAGAGTACTGGCGAGGTGCCACACAGGCAGGCAGCCAGGGGTGCTCAGAGGAGAATGGCTGCTGTCCAGCCCATGTTGGAAGTGCCACTGCTGCAGTAACCAGGCACCTGTTTTGGTCTGTAATGGATGCACAGGCACATAATGAACGTAACACCAGACAAGTGTGCAGGCTGGTGGAAGAGCATCTCCCTGGTGTCCATGGCAATTTTCGCGAAATCATTGCAGTCATATGTGAGGGCAATGAGATCCCAGATAGATGGTGCGGTCAGGTCTTGGCACTCCTCCACCATGAAGTATCTGTGTTTGAATGTATGGCAGACGGGAGGCAGCAGCCACGTGAAGGTAGCTCAGAACCATGATCATCTGGGCATGCACGTGGCCATGCACCATCATGCTTCCATATGGGCAGTAACACCAGCAGTAGTGATGGTGATGATGTCCAAACCAAGACACCACAGGCCATGGGCACATGGTCCTGGATGGTCCCAACAGGGTCACGGATCCAGCAGACATAGGTAACTATCAGTGAGCAGTACTATCTCTAGCCTGGTCAGTGGTAGTGCTCGTGATACCCTTGGCAGATCCAGTTCCCATGTCCATGGCCAGAGGCGGTGAACTGTACATCCTGCCATGTATGGGCCAGAGCTGGCCAGAAAATATCAGTGTAGGTCAGCCACATGGCATGTCTGTGTGTGCACACACACACACACACACACACACACACACACACACACACACACACACACACACACTCACACACACACTCACACACACACACACACACACACACACACACACACACACACACACACACACACATCACAATCACAATAAACTCAGCTCCACACACATGCACCGCATCTGCACAGGCCATGCCATTCCCATACCCCAAACACACACCCATACTGTCAATCAAATGGTGCAGCCTAGGGCTCTGGCAAAACCACATGACACACTGTGCATATGATGAAACCTGTGCCAGATCCCTGACATCCAAAACATTGATGCAGGGACATGCCAATATGGGTCTGATGCACAGGGTGAACTTAATAAATTGTATGTAGGTAATGCTGTGTAGGGTGTTGTCATTTGGCATTTGTAAAGGGTACACATCAGAGTGTGTGTACAGTTTAAGCCATGATGTATTTTTGCTATTCTTAATGCTGAGTGAATGTGTTCTCACATGCTGTATCCTATTTGTGTTCTAGGCCTGCATGTGTCAACAGGATGTGACCCTGCAACAAGACCAAGGGGTATGGCAGTGTCGTAAAAAATCAACCATATCATAGGCAAGGTACAACAGTATCTGCATGAATTTCACAGATCTGTACAACAGTGATTGCATATACCTCGCAGATTATATGCTGAGGGTTGTATATAGGTTTATGGTGATTGACAACATCTGTGTCAAAGTGGAGAATTGTAAGTGTTGTTGTTTGGAGACACCTCTGTTTGCCAATAATCAAACCCCCAGGGGGTATTCATTAGACAAACACACTGAGATTACTACACACACACACACACACACACACACACACACACACACACACACACACACACACACACACACACACACACACATTTGGCAGTACTGAGATCCATTGGTTCATAGCTTTATAGATGTGTAGTAGGCTATCCCAAGGTAATAGCAGCAACAACGTAGAACACAGCAAAGCAGCACAGCAAAACAACAGGAGTCAGCACAGGATCCAAAAGCAGCTTTATTTTCTGTCTCTCACTCTAGCGCCTTGGCCACAGTAAGCCTTGAAGGCTTACTGTGGCTGAGGCGCTAGAGTGAGAGACAGAAAATAAAGCTGCTTTTGGATCCTGTGCTGACTCTTGTTGTTTTGCTATCCCAAGGTAATACCCTGGCCACATGAAAACAGTCCCCAGTGTGGCTAATGAGTATACTCACTGGAGTGATCCCCAGGGGTGGGTATTGTATTTCCCATCCGCTCATCCAGATGTGTATTGTGGATGGCTAGTGATGTGCATTACTTCACATGTATGTGATTTATATTCCATACCATGGACAGTGTCTGGGTTGTGAACCTATCCCACAAGCATGTCCTTTGGAGTGTGGCCGTGTGCTTGAGATATCTGGGGCATGTTGTGTGGACATATTGGGATCTTCTGACGTAGCATTCCTGACCCAGTTTGGTGAGACATGACTGTGTAACTCAAGCAGTGGTAGCACCTATATAGGCAGTATGATACAGAGATTTATTTGGAGTTATAGGAGTCTGTCCATACAGGGCATGTGTGTAGTGCCTTGGTATTATCTTTGTGGGGTACATTAGCAGCCTCTACAGTTGATGTAGGTGTCCAGTGGTATACATCGCAAAACGGCCACTGTACACATTGATTGGGCTACTGTGGGAATGGAACAGGGTGCCATGTCCTTTTACTTGCTGAGTAACACACAGTCAGGAGATGTAACACATCAAAGTACTTTCTGATGTCAGTGGCACTGTTGTGGTCAACAGACATGTAGTCCACTGCAATCACACCATGGGTACTATCTGTGAGACAATTTGCAGGAGAACTACAGATATAGTGGTTGCTGCCTAGCCAAGTGTGTTTGTGTATGATCCGTGGGTAGAGAGTGGTCTCTGAGTATTAGAAGGATTGCCTATATTGTTCACTAATCCATACTATCACATAGTCATTGCACATGGCACTAGACATTTAGGGCTGTGGATTGTCTACACCAACATCTATGGTGTTTGACAACTGTTGGCCTTGTAATGTGGACATTGGGACATATACTAGGTCCTCAATATAATAATTTAGCAAAACCCACCCCCCAGTGGATCCTGTTATTACACAATCACACCACCACCCACACAGGATACTGATAACAGACAGACAGACACACACACCTACCACTACTAAGCTTTGAACCCCTACCTAGCTATGTATTATTACTACAGTGTTACACATTTATCACATGCGCCACAGAGCTTATATATTGGAGAGTTGTCCAAAGTTATCTTTGAAGGTGTGTGACATCAGCAGCAGTGTTAAAGAGGGGTAAGAGAAGTGTAGTAAATGTGAATGACCACAAAATCAGGTGTCTACAAAGACACACACACTCTCTTACACAAACATTCACATTTTCACAATTGCCAAGACCAGGATTAGAATTATTATACAGTTATCACAAGTGTCATGGAGCTTATATGTTAGAGAATTGTCCAAAGGTATCTTGGCAGTGAGCGACTTCAGCAGCACTGCTAAAGGAGGGGTAAAGGAAGTGTAGTAAGTGTGAATGACTACAAAATCAGGTATCTATAAAGACACAAACACTCTCTCATACGTATACACACATTTTCACCATTGCTAGGACCAGGATTAGAATTCCTACCTAACTAGTTTGCTATACTATAGTATTATGCAGTTATTGCAAGTACCACAGAGCTTGTATGCTAGAGAGCTGTCCAAAGGTGTCTTTGAAAGTGAGTGACATCAGCAGCAGTGCTAAAGGTAGGGTAAGGGAAGTGTAGTAAGTGTGAATGACCACAAATTCAGGTGTCTACTAAGACACACATGCTCTCTTACACAAACACACACATTTTTACAGTTGCTAGGACTAGGATTAGAACTCCTACTTAACTACTTTGCTACACTATAGTATTATAAAGTTATCACAAGTGTCACAGAGCTTATTTACTAGAGAACTGACCAAAGGTATCTTTGAAGGTGAGTGAAATCAGCAGCAGTGCTAAAGGAGGGGTGAGGGAAGTATAGTAAGTGTGAATGACCACAAAATCAGGTGTCTACAAAGACACACACACTCTCTCACACAAACACACACATTTTCACATTTGCCAGGTCCCGGCTTAGAGCTCCTACCTAACTAATTTGCTACACTATAGTATTACACAGATATTAGATGTGCCAGGGAGCTTTTATGTTGGACAGCTCTCCAAAGGTATCTTTGAAGGTGAGTAACATCAGCAGTAGTGCTAAAGGAGGGGGGTAAGGGAAGTGTAGTAAATGTGAATGACCACAGAATCAGGTGTCTACAAAGACACACAAATTCTCTCAAACAAACATTTTCACAGTTTCCCGGAGCAAGATTAGAACTCCTACCTAAAGAGTTTGTTACACTACAGTATTACACTGCTATCACACACGCCACAGAGCTTACAGGTTGGAGAGATCTCCAAAGGTATCTTTGAATGTGAGTGACATCAACAGCAGTGCTAAAGGAGGGGTAAGGGAAGTGTAGTAAGTGTGAATGACCACAAATTCAGGTGTCTACTAAGACACACATGCTCTCTTACACAAACACACACATTTTTACAGTTGCTAGGACTAGGATTAGAACTCCTACTTAACTACTTTGCTACACTATAGTATTATAAAGTTATCACAAGTGTCACAGAGCTTATTTACTAGAGAACTGACCAAAGGTATCTTTGAAGGTGAGTGAAATCAGCAGCAGTGCTAAAGGAGGGGTGAGGGAAGTATAGTAAGTGTGAATGACCACAAAATCAGGTGTCTACAAAGACACACACACTCTCTCACACAAACACACACATTTTCACATTTGCCAGGTCCCGCTTAGAGCTCCTACCTAACTAATTTGCTACACTATAGTATTACACAGATATTAGATGTGCCAGGGAGCTTTATGTTGGACAGCTCTCCAAAGGTATCTTTGAAGGTGAGTAACATCAGCAGTAGTGCTAAAGGAGGGGGGTAAGGGAAGTGTAGTAAATGTGAATGACCACAGAATCAGGTGTCTACAAAGACACACAAATTCTCTCAAACAAACATTTTCACAGTTTCCCGGAGCAAGATTAGAACTCCTACCTAAAGAGTTTGTTAAACTACAGTATTACACTGCTATCACACACGCCACAGAGCTTACAGGTTGGAGAGATCTCCAAAGGTATCTTTGAATGTGAGTGACATCAACAGCAGTGCTAAAGGAGGGGTAAGGAAAGTGTAGTAAGTGTGAATGACCACACAAATCAGGTGTCTGAAAAGATGCACACACTTTTTCCACAAACACACATGCATTTTCACAGTTGCCAGGAGCAGGATGAGAACTTCTATCTAACTAGTTTGCTACACTATAGCATGACACACTTATCGCATGCACCACAGAGCTTATACGTTAAAGAACTATCCAAAGGTATCTTTGAAAGTGAGTGACATAAGCAGCAGTGCTAAAGGAGGGATGAGGGAAGTGTAGTAAGTGTGAATGACCACAAAATCAGGTGTCTATAAAGACACCCACATTCTCTTACACAAACACACACATTTTCATAGTTGCCAGGATCAGGATTAGAACTCCTACCTAACTGGTTTGCTACACTATAATATTACACAGTTATTGCAAGCGTCACAGAGCTTATATGTTGGCGAGTTGTCCAAAGGTATCTTTGAAGTTGAGTGACATCAGCAGCAGTGCTAAAGGAGGGGTAAGGGAAGTATAAATGACCACAAAGTCAGGTGTCTACAAAGACACACACACTTTTTCACAGTTGCCAGGAGCAGGATTAGAACTCCTATATAACTAGTTTGCTATATTATACTATGATGCATTTATTACAAGCGCCACAGAGTTTATATGCTTGAGAGCTGTCCAAAGGTATCTTTGAATGTGACTGACATCAGCAGCAGTGCTAAAGGAGGGGTGAGGGAAGTGTAGTAAGTGTGAATGACCACAAAATCAGGTGTTTACAAAGACAAACACTCTATCTCACACAAATATACACATTTTCACAGTTGCCAGGACCGGGATTAGAACTCCTACCTAACTAGATTGCTACACTCTAGCATTACACAGTTATTGAAAACACCAAAGAGCTTATATATTGGAGTGCTGTCCAAAGGTATCTATGTTGGAGAGCTGTCCAAAGGTATCTTTGAAGGTGAGTGACATCAGCTGCAGTGCTATAGAAAGGGTAAGAGAAATTTAGTGTGTGTGAATGGCCTCAACCATATTCATCTAGAAACACACACCCTCACACACAACTTAACATTTGACAGGACTGAGATTACAACTGCTACATGGATACTTATTTAGACTGTAGTGTCACACAGTTTTCACAAGCACCACTGACACTATAGGGCAGGGGGCTAACCAAAGGTATTTCTACAGTGAATGACATTAGAACATCATGTGATATAAGCCAATGGGATGTGTACTGGGTGGGAAAGGCTTCATACTGGGATTCTCTCTGTCACTGTCTGTCTTTCTCTTCCCCATGTCTCTGTGTGTGTATGTTTGACATATTATATTATGTTGGCCTTAGATATGTGTGAGTATTCCTATCCAATGTGTGTGTGTGAAATATCAATGGTGTACAATTTGGTGTGTGTGCACAGACAGCTGTGAATAACTGATATCTGTAGTTCACTGTGTTGTGAGACATGGGCATCATGTGTTGGACATAGTCTTCATTTCTATAAGTGTAGGAGCATGCCCAGTATGACCTTCCATATTGAGTGTTTGCATCCATTCCAGGGAGGAATGAACTCCAGTTCAGGGTTTTATGTGCTACAGCTACACCTAGCAAACTGTTTCTGCAGAATATATGTCGATAGGTTGCCAATATGGAAACCCAATGTGCATAACATACAGGGCATACTGTAACTATTGCTGTCTGTGCTGCTTGTGTGACATGTTTGGTTGTAGCATAGATTTTTTGACATATGTACTGTTTTATACTGTGATGTAGCATGTCATCAACTACTGACAGTTATCATTCTTTGCTCACAGTTATTTACCAGGGAAATACAGGGTGAAGGAAGCTGAGACCAATATTCTGAGGCATATAGACTATACATTCTGGCACACACCTGCCATTGTGGAGGGGTAGCTACAGACAATAGACTGTTGGTTCTGTGTAAATGATCCAGCACCTTGTTAGTATGCTGCCTGGGGTTCCCCTCCTTGTGCTTTTCTCAACTGCATGGAAAGGCCATATCCTGCTGGGGCCATATCTCTCAGCTGTACAGATGCACCAAGGTTATTCAGAGGCAGAACTCATATATCTGTTCAATCTACCTTCACATTCTGGTTTACAAGCAGTTCTGTGGCTATTCATTCATGGGTTTGCAGTCAGGGAGTAGTATGGGTGGACATTAGGATTTCAGACTTCACACACTCCATGACATCCATGCTTCTACCCCCCCCCCCCGTTATTCTCTCCTTTTCCTAACATTATGTAAGCAATATCTCAGAGGTATCCCTATAGTTGGGACTTTATCCCAGTAGTATTTATGGCCTGGAACACAGTCCTTGCAGTAGGAAATGGGGAGGCATGCTACTGGCATTTGTCAACATGGCCTTGCATTTGATTTCTGTTTACTGTGTTAGATTGTTAGTTGGGACCCCCTGACATTCTGTACATTGGCAGTATGGGTGAGACATGGGCCTTTGCCAGAGAACTGTAGGCCATTTGAGAGTGCTGCAGGCCATCTGTTAATGCATTTCTACGTGGGAATGTGTGGGGGGGGCACCTGCAGACTTTAAACATTTACAATGACTACACTGGTATTTTGGTTACTCTGTTGACTTCCATTTCATATTGTATTGTGACCTATCATGCAGAAAGGAGGCATATCAATAGAGTACACATGTTAGATCTTAATGGCATAAATTTCAGTTTCAGACTTCTTACCCTTCAGAACTAGAATGCAACTGCCAGACCTGTTGTAGTATGTCTGTGTAGGTCTGGTTGGGGCTGTTCAACATTGCCATCTTTTGGGAGCCTTAGCCCAGCCTTTCTTTATGGTCATCTACACCTGTCCTGCTGTGTGTGGCTGGTGGTGGGTATGTGACCCTCGTTGACATCTATGTGTGTGACCTATTGACACCCACACTTATTTGGGTCATGATATATACTACATTGGGGGTTGTCACCTTCTGTAGTGCTGCCTAGTATGTTGACACCAGTATTTGTTGTGAATTTCCTTATGTCCCATAGAGCTGTCTGCTACTATCCCATTCAGCCACCCAATTCCCATGCATTGCATCCATGTCATACATACAACTATGAGAACATACTACTCCATTCAGTAATTGATAGGAAGGGTGACTTACCTTGTTGCTGGGCCAGTATTGAGGATGGTGCTGGAGGGCTGACTATGTTGGGTGTACATAGTACACTCCCTAAAGCACAGGTAGTGTCATGTTTGGCATCCCTTTTACTGCATGTGCGAGTCGGAGAGAGGTATCAGCCCCTGGGTCCCTACAGCATCAGTGTGTGTATGCTATGCATTGCCTCTTTGCCAAAGCCTGGGCATACTGGGCACACTTCCTTCTGCCTACAGGGAAGGCTCAGGATGTTCATCCTCTGAGTCAGTATGTGCCTGTGCTGGCCTTGCCAATGGTGGGGGGCTCTGTGGCCCTGCCCCATGCTGTTCCTGCTGCAGCTGTTTCCACGGGATCATATTGTGTAGCATGGCAAATACTATGAACATTTGTGTACATGTAGCTGGAGAGTACTGCAAGGCTCCACTGGATATGTCAAGACAGCAGAACCATGACTTGAGCATCCCAAACAGAGCTCCTCAATGATCCTGGTTTGTGCGTGTGCCTCATTATGGTGTTCTTGTTCGGGTGTGTGTGTGCATTTCTGATGGGTGTCATCAGCCACGGCTCCAGTGCATAGCCAAAGTCCCCCACTAGATGGCCATATGGGATGTCCCCACCAGCAAATGCCTGATAAGAGCTGTGAGCAATGCCAGATGTGGGAGTCATGATAGCTTCCAGGGCTGCCAGCACACACATTTATGATAATGCCCTGGGCATCGCACATGACCTAGCAGTTGATGGAGGGGCACCCCTTGCAGTTTATGTAGACCCTACCCCACTCACTGGGTGGTGCTTTGATGTGGATGTCCGTGCAGTCTATAGCACCAACTACCTGAGGGTATTCTGCTATATGGTGGATGAGACGAGTACTTCTGTTCAATTCCCTTTGGGTGGTGGGGAAATAAATGTGCTCACTGGCACATGGTCTCATGGCATCCAGGAACTGATGGAGTACCCTGGATGCTGATGCCTGTGAGACACCCATTATAGCTCCAGTTGGTCTTTGGAAGATACCTGTGGCTAGTATACTTAAGCCTAGATACCTTAGTATTCACTGGAATGGGTTCCCCTCTATTAGTTCTGTGTTTGAGGTGTATCCGGCACAGCTCAACAATTTGCTGTAAAATTTCCCTGTCCACACTATAGCGCTCCCCTATCTCCATCTCATGTAGGCCCTGGTAGGTTACCCTGGGTCTGTACACTCTTCCCCTCCTCACTGTGCGTCAGTTGTCAGCATTCTCCTCCTGACCACTCTCAGTCTCTAGCACATATTGATGGAGTAAAGCAGCAGCCTCTAACAGTTTTAGCTAGTTTTGCCAGTTAAAAATCCCCATCTGTGTACAGCGGTGGTGTAGAGTTTGTGGGAAAAAACAGTCTGTAGGGTGTTTGCATAGTTTATAGTAGTGTGCTGGGCTGCTGCATGTGTATTTGGCTGATTCTGATACATTCCACCTGCCAATTATGGTAGTTCTCCTGAACTCCCTTACTACTGCTGTTTCCCCTACATCCAGTCTGCAATGTGTTTGCATAGTTTATAGTAGTGTGTTGGGCTGCTGCATGTGTATTTGGCTGATTCTGATACATTCCACCTGCCAGCTAGGCTAGTTCTCCTGGATTGCCTTACTACTGCTGTTTCCCCTACATCCAGCCTGCAAGGTGTTTGCATACTTTATAGTAGTGTGCCAGGAAGCTGCATGTGTATTTGTCTGATTCTGATACATTCCACCTGCCAGTTATGCTAGTTCTCCTGGATTGCCTTAACCTGCTGTTTCCCCTACACCCAGTCTGCAAGGTGTTTGTATAGCTTATAATAGTGTGCTGGGCTGCTGTATGTGTATTTGGCTGATTCTGATACATTCCACCTGCCAGCTAGGCTAGTTCTCCTGGATTGCCTTCCTACTGCTATTTCCCCTACATCCAGCCTGCAAGGTGTTTGCATACTTTATAGTAGTGTGCCGGGCAGCTGCATGTGTATTTGTCTGATTCTGATACATTCCACCTGCCAGTTATGCTAGTTCTCCTGGATTGCCTTAACCTGCTGTTTCCCCTACATCCAGTCTGCAAGGTGTTTGCATAGCTTATAGTAGTGTGCTGGGCTGCTGCATGTATATTTGTCCGATTCTAATACATTCCACTTGCCAGCTATGCTAGTTCACCTCGATTGCATTCCTACTGCTGCTTCCCCTACATCCAGTCTGCAAGGTGTTTGCATACTTTATAGTAGTGTGTTGGGCTGCTGCATGTGTATTTGGCTGATTCTGATAAATTCCACCTGCCAGCTATACTAGTTCTCCTGGATTGCCTTCCTACTGCTGTTTCCCCTACATCCAGTCTGCAAGGTGTTTGTAAGTTTATAGTAGTGTGCTGGGCTGCTGCATGTGTATTTGGCTGATTTTGATACATTCCACCTGCCAGCTCTGCTAGTTCTTCTAGATTGCCTTCATACTGCTGTTTCACCTACATCCAGTCTGCAAGGTGTTTGCATACTTTATAGTAGTGTGCTGCATGTGTATTTGGCTGATTCTGATACATTCAACCTGCCAGCTATGCTGTTTCTCCTGGATTGCCTTCCTACTGCTGTTTTCCCTTCCCAGTTCCTCCCTATATAAGCCCCAAGGCATGCCGCGCATGCCCAGTGCTGAAATGTAAACAGTGCTGCCATTTCCTCTTTTTTTTGTTTTGTTTGTGTGAAGACTGGTAGAGAAGGGGGAAGGCTGACAGCCCAGCCAGATAGAATTTTGCAGATAATTCTATCATTTGCAAATATGAATGTAAACTACAGGCTTGTTGTCTTAAATGGAAAGAAATACTGTTACATGTGGAAATGGAAATAAATGTGACAACAGTGCACTCTACTGACCAAAGTAAAGCATGTGGTGACCCTTTGAAGTAGCAGTGGTGCCGAAAAGCCTAGATGAAGAAATTCCTTCTATTGTTTTAACCAAGAGTTACATTGCTAGATTTAAACATGCAAATGCATTTTTATTACTCTGTTCCTGACCAGCTGCAAGATAACAAAAGAGAGATGTTAAGAATGTGAATGCAGTTAATGTGTAGCCTGGGAACACCAGGAAAGTGTAAAAAGACGATGTAATGTTTATTAGAAGTGCAATAGCAATTTAAACAGAAAGAATCAGAAGGCATTAAGCATTTTTGTCTTGAACATTGAACTCAGCACTGCCTTATGCTCTCTTTATGTAAGTAGCATGTTAGAACAGTGTTTCCTGTTAGTAGTAGCTAGGAATTAGAAAGTTTAGACTAAGTGTTTTTCTGGGATGTCAGAACTGTACTACTGAATTATTTTAAGTATTTCTGTGTGATCTCTGAACTCTTGACTAGCACTGAGTGTGTAGTAGAAAGTATTGTCTTGTGGTTTTAATTATTTAATATTAAATATTTTAAAACCTTTTAACTGTGGCTGGTTTGTGTAGAGACAATTTAAGCTGTAGAGTACATTTCATATTTATAGAGCTTACTGTCCAAGTCACTCCAAATAAGCTTTGACTGATTAGTCACAATTACCAATTGGATAATAATATTGTACAGTGATAATTGGACACCCTTTTAAGGGCCTTTGGGTAGCTGATAAATATTAGCTGGGTGGTGGCAAGTGGTACTACCATATAGTCTGGAAAAGGGGGCACAGCTGGAGAACCTGTGCCAGCCTTCCTCAGGAGTGTCTGTGTGGTTGTATAAATTTATCTCAAAGTGTGTGTATCAGCTACCTGGGCAGGGACAAGAAGCACTGGTTGGACAGAGAGGGTGCTGGAGATATTAGCTTGCCCAGCTAGGCTGAGATCTGGAACCTATAGCTTTGCCAGTGGGGAGTATGATTGGAGACCTGGGGAGCAAGGGAGCGACCAGCCCTGGACTGACTGTGATCTCTGTGTGCTCTTAAGGGAAATTGCCCTTTACTGTGTGTATTTGTTATCCTTTGCTCTCACATGAGACATCCTCTCTGGTGTTAGTGGTGAGGATTGAGGCTCCTTAATTGCTGGGCCAAGACACAGGCATCACAGTTTGCACACCCATTTAGACTATGTGCACACTGCTCAGGCACATCTGACACTCCCCCTTCCTTAGCTGTGCTTAGCTAAGGGCAAACAGAGGCCACAGAGCTCCAATGAGCTTACAGCAATCATGACACACCCCTTTATGAAGTCATCCAACTCTTAGACTTGTACTTTTGTATTGCTGTACCTGCGCGGTTAGGTACAAGCTGACACTTTGAAGAAATCTGTGATTCAGTATAACCCCTCTCATTTGCATACCCCAGTGTGTAGGTCATTAGTACTGCACTAAAACAGACTCTATTACCTGACAACCAGTGCTCCCTGGTATTGTTTACATTCTGCATACCATTGACTATAATGACAAAATGTAGAATTAACTTAAAATTGACTTTTGTCATTTTTTTTTTTTTTATTTTCGGCAAAATCCTATTTGCGTGCCACTGCCATAAGCTTAAATGACCAAGATCAGCCAAAAAAAAAGTTTAATTTAAAAAAAAAAAGCTGTTTGTAATGCCAATGGCCTTATATTTGGTTATGTATTAAACATAATACTTGCTTTTACACGAGCTGTCATGCCTCTGTTTTGTCAGATGCAGAAATGTATTCGGTTATTAGCTGAATACATTTATGCACTGACACTGTTCTAGCACAGAGACCTGGCAGCTTGCTGGATCACAAAATCACCTCATTTGCATGTTTTGCACCATCAAATGAGATGATTTGCATATTTGCCGGTTTTCCATGCAGAAACAGTGTAGGACCGTTCATGCACGTGAAAACAGCACTATCCTGGATTGCTTGACAGCCATTTTCCATGCAGGAGCTCCTACGCTGTTCCTGCATGGAAAGTTTGGCTTCCTCTATCCCAGGAAAGATGTCTGACATTCAAATGTGTGCTATTATTTTTATGACTTCAGTCTTTAATGATTTTCCAGAGATTTGCCAGAAGAAACAGAAATGTATGAGAAACTGACTAAACATATGAGGCAAAAATGTGGATATTCTGCAAAAATCTGGACAGTTGAGAGATATGAGCTCAGTACATAACATACACCCTGGGATTCATGAAGCTCGGCACAAGGATGGCATTAGCGTTGCGCCGACCGTGCAGAGTAGAGATGGTGTAGCAGCACCACATGCATAGTAATGAAGGCGCGCCGCCATAACAGCCACTTGCATAGGAAACGTGTACGAGTGCAGGGGGAGTGTCCAAGTGCTGCACGGAGGCGTGAACATGTCGGCTGCATATACACAACCTAAAATGCTGACTAGTACAGCCTGCCTTTAATAGTAATCACTCCTGTCAGTGTCTGTGGATACTGAAATGTATGCAAAGCATACAAGACAATTGTGCGAACACCACAATAAGTAGTAAACACAAAGGCACGTAGCTGAATATTGAGTCCTTGTCGCTCGAACAAATGATATTTAAAACCCCGTGACCATATTCCATTGTAGTGTCACTAGTTATACCAAATGGAAGTGAAACTCATGGTGTTAGCATGCCGCCAATTGCTAAGCCTAGCCAAATGGTTAGGGTTGCCACCTGTCCTCTACATTGTGAGGGACAGTCCCCTCTAGGTGGGTGTGTCCATACCAAAACCATTATAAATGTGAAATGTCCTGCGATAGTAGGACATAATTATGTCCCATATTTTATGTAATAGTCCCATACAATACTTATGTCTGTATATAAAATACCTAAATGTTACAAGAAACAGAATAAGCAAGTAAACGAAACAGAATAAGCAACTACACTGCTACAACAATAAAAGCTTATATGTAGGCATAAAACTAAAGTACTATCCTTTGCAATGACCGTGGGTATGTGTTGGCCTGTAAACTCTGATGTGTGTCCCGAAAATGTCCCATCCAGGTTATATGAAAAGGTGGCAACCCTACCAATGGTCAGAGCATTCGCCCAATATCTGCCCATTCATGGTCCAAGTCGTCTTTGTCAGGACGGCCCATAGATGAACGGATATTACCTTGGTGTACCTACCATGTCATGAAAGATAAGTATTTGCATGTACCTATGTGCATGAAGTACAGCATGTGGATGATCAGAAATGCTAGGGTAGTCCTCACAACCATATTGGGCCCAGAGATATGTAGTGTACGCAATGTGTTCTGTTGACTATGCCATGGGCCATCAACTAGATAAGGGATGAATGGTGTCTGTGGAATATGGGGGTGGGGGTGACGGGTAATGTAATAATTCACCAAGGGGAGACTGGGTTGGATGCACAATAGGTGAACTGGAGGTCTATGAGGGAGCAGTGGGTGAATCAGGAAGATAACCAAAGAACAAATATACACATCCACAATACAATCCCACTAACATGTGAACATTAAAAAGTGCAATACACATGTACAGAAATGTTACCGGCACATACCCACATAATGGTCTGGCCTGAACTGAGCCATCCAACCCCAGCACACCTGGATACATATTTGAATACCCATCATCCCCTTCACAGCACACCACCCCCCCCCTTCATGAACGTCCACCAAAACCACCCATACTCAGGCTGCTAGATAGGAGCATCCATATCTGCACATAGTGACCCCTATCCATATCTAGTAGGCAGTCTCACCCTAGACAGTCTCAGGATTGCAAACTATGTAACCCTTGCATGTATAACCCTATCTTATTGCCGTAAAGCAAAGAAGGTCATTGGTCCCCACAATTTTTGGATATCCCTCATGGGATAATTATCTGTTCTAAACATTAGACTTGGTGTCATGACACGATGTCCAGTTCTGTATACATCTGGACACAAGTTGTATGAGCAGTAGTTGTCCACAAGACTGCTCAGCCTCCAGCCAGTCCTGCAGAACCTACGACCCGGGATTAAACACCTGACTATGATGCACATCTCCACACGTGCATTATTGGGTATATATACCTTACACATTCACATAGTGGCAGTTGGATATAGGGTGCTTAAGGCTCTTTAAAGCAGATGTAAGTAGGGTTACCACCTGCCCCACCTTGAAAGGGACAGTCCCTTTTTGGGCAGTTGTGTCCAGACCAAATATAATACAATGGCAAATGTCCTGTGATTGTAGGAAATACTTATGTCCCATATTTCATGTAACAGTTGCATAAAACAGTTATTTCTGTATGCACAATACTTACAGTTACAAGAAGCAGATTAAGCAACTAAACTGCTACAAGAATAAGCTTTCATTTAGGCAAATAAGTAAAGTTCTAACCTTTGTATTGACGGTGGGTATGTGCTGGCCTGTAAAATCTGATGTGTGTCCCGAAAACAACCCACTTTGGCCATTTGAAAAAGTGGCAACCCTAGACGTAAGCGGGTATGCAAGCGTGTATGCATGACGGTAAGTGGCAGTGATTCAACGGTATAGAAAATATAAATGAGCATGTAGGTGTATTTGCATGTGTATGCATAGACCGTTATATATATATATATATATATATATATATATATATATATATATATATATATATCAAGAGAGAGAGAGAAGAAGAATGAACATGGTCACTATAGCAGTCATAACGAATGTGAAAAGAAACAGCAGCAGAAATCCCCGTAATAGTTAGTGCTGTTATATATAAGGATGGCCATAGGTGAGCACACCTCTGCATTCCCACCCACAGCTAGAATGCTAAAAGTGGAACGAACGATCTCCCCGTGCTAAGTCTGACTTTTAGCTAGGTACAGGGCAGTCCCAGTCCCCAGTCGGACAAGCCTAAACCCGGATGACTATATGAACACCCTGACAATCAAAGACACGTATGTGCCAGGACTATAGGCTTTGAAGGTCTGAATATCCTCGGAGTAAGTCAACATGTGGCACGGCTCCAGAGAGTAGGGAATAGGGAATGGCGCATGTGTAGTACTGCGGTTTTCCCAACAGGAAAATGGATGCCTGCTGTGTAAGTGAAGTGATGAGGTGTGTGTTTGGATAACTATGAACCATGGGTATACATATAAATGAAGCAGAACACCAATAGTATAGTGGTTAGAATGAAAAAGGCATTCATGGTTCAAGATCGACAATAGCACATATCATTTTCCTTGTGGAATGAATGTTGCTCTGCTGCAAACCGACATTTAAACATGTAAAGGTGAATGTGTATATCGCATGGGACTATTAACCAGATCCTTTAAATCAAAGTGGCATTGTCATAATGAATAAGGCACAAGTAAGCACAAATAAGTGGCAGCAAACATATGTAACGCGCAGTAAGCATAGGCGAATGTGCCTGCGCTGGTGTAAGCAGCTCCCAGCATAGGAAATGTATGTTTGCATGTACAGGTGTAATATATATATATATATATATATATATATATATATATATATATATATATATATATATATATATATATATATATATATATATACACACACACACATATATACATACACACACACACACACATCACACATATATGTGTGTGTATAGATCTATATCTACATACATGAAATATATATATATATATATATATATATATATATATATATATATATATATATAGATATATATATAAAGAATGGACGTTGTAACAATAAAGCATACACAAGGGATGTGAAGGGAATCAAGAGCAATGTTGGTATTATATAGTGCTTTATGTCATAAAAAGCTGCCCAGGAGTGAGAAGAGCACCGCTACTCACACCACAGGCAGGGTTTTACCAGTGGGAATAACATCATTGAAATGCTACGTCTACTTTACACACAGACTGAATGTAGTCCCATGCTGGTACCTCCACAAATTGGGAATCGCAAATGGCCGGAGTCCATAATCCCAGAAAATGCATGTATGTGCAAATATACATGGCGGGAGACCCTGTGAATACATGAGGTGGGACAAAATGTGTGTAGAGCCCCAAAAGCTCTGGAGAGGGCAATGTGTAAAAGTGTGTCATGGCTGCGATAACAAGTGGATAATGGATGTTACGCATGGAAATTTAACATGGGTGGGGTGGAGGAACTATGGGTATGCAATTATGGATCCAGGCGTGCCAGGGTTGGATGGACCGGTTCTAATGGACCACCCCGTGGAGGTCAGCTAGGTCGTAATAGGTATATATGCATACTCACATGCAGACAACAATATATGTTGAAGTACAAATTCTGTAACACATGTATTCCATTTGTTGACATAAATAATAGGAATGCGCCCATACAAACAACGACAGTAGATGGAATAATAGGCTGTGCAGAAGACGGACGGGTCGAATCACACTATCACATTCCAATTACCATCGGTAATCCATGAACATATAACGACAAGTGTCAGTGTTATAATGAATAAGGCACTAGTATGCTGGTGAAGCATATAAACACCATTATGCAAGTGAGTATGAGCGGGGAATGTACTGACACACTGATGTACACATACACACACACACAAATATATATATATATATATATATATATATATATATATATATATATATATATATATATAGATCATATATATATATATATATATATATATATATATATATATATATATAAACAGCAAGATATGAATATACATGTATGAATACATATGCAGATATATTTGTATATATTAATGTAAATAGATATATATATATATATATGTTGCAGTAAATATACACATGTATATACCTAGGTTATGTTACAGCAGTTACGGGTAACATATGTTTAGACCGGGCATATGTTGGTGGGAGGTCCAATCAGCAAATGTCTACCTCTCACCTCCCCCCAGCTAGGCCGGTGAGACATACAGACACGTAATAAAGGTAAATACAACACTGCTTCCCAGACCAACGGCAGGAAACTACCAGTGGGAGAGATCTACAAGGTCTACACTTTAAACATGGACAGCGACGTCCCTTGTGGGACACCAAAAATTTGGTCCTTCCAACCAATGGGAGTAACACTATTACAACCAGGATGTGGCTGTACATGGAACAGTAGGTTGTGCAAGCCTGATAACACATGGGTTTACACAACGTATGATATGTGTCCCGACACGGGGAGAGTGGGCAGTGTGTAGGGGTGTGTTCATATCCCACCTGCGTCCACCTACGCCCACAGTAAGGATGAGTGCTGTAGAGTAGTGGCAGTTGGGGGAACTATGGGTATGCGATTATGGGGCTAAGCATGCAGGTGCTGGCTGGCAGACACGTATTAGGACCACCCCGTGGGTGTAAGTAATATTCCAATGTGGGTATAGCAGATGCCCATACCTCCCAAACATTAAGAGCACATCTACTGGACAGTCCGTAAATCATTGGGGGAACACATAGGGACCATATAATTGAACTGTCCCCGATTACCAGGGACGTCCATGATTACAAATCAGAATCTAACACAGTCCCAATTAAACCCTCCTAGAACTAGTGATATTAGGAGGAAAGGTGGCAGAATACACATAATGAATAATGACAACATGTAAGAGTCATAAACAGCATGTACCTCAGACAATGTGTATGAATACATATGTGCTCTGTGTCCGTCAAAATGTGTCAGGTTAATAGCACCAACCTTCTAAATGTGTCCCTGAGGTCATTATTCAGTGCCCCTGATTCAGTGTACATTCTTCCCCATTCGTATGAGAGGTCTGATAGTGAGAGAGAGGTTCATAACCCAGAGGCTCCCTTCACTCTGGAATAGAATTCCAGTTCATGTGAGGCAGAGCACCTCACTGAATCTCTTCAAGAAGAATCTCGACAGGTGGATGGGGGATCATAGGTTTGTCCCAGAGATTACTCCTGTGTCACTATTAGACAGAGGCACAGTAAACTAAACCTTAAAAAGGGCACAGTATACTCAAATCAAGGGGTGGCATAAGCCATACAGAATCAGGCTAGGCTTATAATTGCCCCAGGGCAGATAGCCTAGTATGAACCTATGAACCTATGTTCCACCGACTACCTTAGAAAGTTGATAGAATAATAGGGTTGGGGTTACCACCTATCCACCTTTGTGAGGGACACTCCCCTTTGGGCAGTTGTGTCCTGCAAAATAACTGTAATTATGGCAAATGTCCTGTGATTTAGGGCAAAGATTACCTATATTGTCTGTAGTAGTTGCATAAAACAATTATGTTCACCTGAAACACCTAAATGTTATAGGTAACAATATAAGCAATTATAATGCTACAAGAGTAACCTTTTATTTAGGCAAAACAGTGAAGTTTTCCCCTTTCTACTGACTGTGGGTGTGTTGCCCTGCAAAGTCTGACGTATCTACATACAGGTCCTATAGGTTTGCTACCTTTCCAAATGGCCAGAGTGGGACATGTTCTGTAGAAATGTCAGACATTCCAGGACAAAACATACCTACAGCCGTGCATAGTACAGGATTATACTTATTTGCACAAATAAAAGCTTAATCTAGTTGCATTTGAATTGCTTATGCTACTTTACATAACATATAGAAGTGTCATATATAAAATAACTGTTTTATGCAATTATTAATGAAACGTAGAATATAATAATGTCCTGTAATCAGGACATGTGCTATGTCTTGATTATTTTCGCAGTGTCCCTCGCAAAGTGGGACAGGTGGTAACCCTAAAGTCCCACCTTGGCCAATTGAAAAGATGGCAAACCTATAATAGGTATGCGGTGGTATGACTCGTCCGACGGATGTGGCTCCCACAACCCAACTACTTGTCTGTATTCCAGAGTCTCGGTTCACATGTATCAGCCAGATGGGAGCAGAGTGTATGCAGAACACACAAATATGATTAATTCACTGGACAGGCCACTGATTTAGTACAGTCAAACGCCATGCCATTGACTAATGGGCAGCCATTCCCGATACTGTAATTAGGAATGGTCTTAGGTCAACTGGTACCCTAGACAGAGGGCACAATGGCACCCCCCACCACACTACCCAGTGCCCCCATCCTGGTCTACCTACACCAAGTAAATACTGGTAAATTGCCCCCACTAAAGCAGCGCCCTAGGCGGCCGCTTAGTTGGCCTATGCCTAAGGCCGGCTATGACTGTAGTCATGTAGTCCGATGTGATAGGCATCACAAGGTGGGAGCAGATTGTAAGAGGAACACACAAATATGAATGATTCACCGGACAGGCCGCTGATTCTGTACAGTCGAATGCCATGCTGTCGCCTAATCGGCAGGCACTCCTGATACTGTATTCATGTATTCCGATGTAATAGGCATCACAAGGTGGGAACACATTGTATGAGGTAGGCACAAATATGATTGTGTCACTGGACAGACCACTGATTCCTTACAGTTGAACGTGATGCCGTCGCCTAATGGGCAGCCAATCCTGATACTGTAGTCATGTTGTCCGATGTAATAGGCATCACAAGGTAATATTGTGGTCCTTGCTCACACCCAGGGATGTGAGTGACAGATGCAAGCACCAATGTTGGTGCATTAGCAAGTGCGGGAGCGAGTGGGTGTAAGCGTGTTCGGCTACCAGTATGCGAGTATTGCACTGGTTAAGCAAAGTAGAGGCTAACTGAGCATAAGAGGCTGTAACCAGAGGTCAGCAGTGCCTAACACCATGCAAACCCATGCACACCCACTCCCAACTGTTTTAATGTGCCTTACTCCCTCCGTATCCAATGGGGTTGTTCTGCCCTGCAACCAACTAAATGTCCTTCGCAAGGATTGGAACCAGGACCCTGCGCACACAGCTAATGTGTATTACCAATATGCCATAGCAGATATACAGACAACGGACAGTACCACAAACATATCATACAGCGCAGTCATTCAACAGTATAGGAATGTATCCCATCATATAGATGTACATGTGAGTGTTTATGTCCAGCATATAGGTACATATATATATATATATATATATATAAAGAGAGAGAGAGAGAGCGAGAGAGAGATGTATCAGGAACATACCATGTGGCAACAAAGCATTACAAATGAATGAAACAGGAAATACCAGTGACGCCTGTATTATGTAGAGGTGTTGCTCTATGTGATCACAAGACTCCCTCAGACAGACATGTGTCAGTCATACACGCAAATAGTTGTACATTGGCTGTATACGTCACTCTGTGCATGTAATGTACATTAACACAACAGTACCTGTCCAGTAATTATGTCTGAACAGTACTCTTGCAAGGTGCTGTGTGCAACATCATCATCATGATAAAGGTAAATGGGGTAACCATAGAGGGACTGGTAGTGTTTTGTGTACAGTGGGGTCATCCTCCTCAAGTTTACCTGGACCATGTAGGAATGATGTGCATACCAGGATCATGCGCCTGAGGGACAGGGGTGAGGATAACAGTAGTATGTTATGATGCATATTACAAGGGTTTCATGTGTTCAGTGGGCACATGTGTGTAATGGACAGCTATGTATAGGGCAGATGGTGTCCTAGGAGCTGAATGGCCTTATGCGTCTGTAGGTGAGGGTCAGATGTTGGGGAAGGAGAGTAGGTATCGCCGTGGAGGATAGGTAGGAGCACAGAAATGATAGCATACAGGATTGGTATATGACACATGTGGGGGGATACACCCTGGATGGGGATGGGTCTTCGGCATTCAAAAGCCCATGGGATCGATGGGACGGTGGTCCCCAGCTATGGGCAACTGCCACTGCACCTACACAGCTGCAAAGGAGGCAGTGCTGGGGGCTGTCCAGGAGGGGCAGCATCACCCTGTAAATGTGACACTCTGCCCTTGAACTGGCGTATCTGACTTCAAAACCCCTTAGGGAGCCACCAACACAACACATCCGGGACCGCACGACAGCAGATATGTATCTGTCTGGTCCCGCTCCCAAGGGGCACATGCTCCATCCTCAGTGATGGTACCACCAGAAGGTGGTGCAGAGCCAACAGAGGTTGATGTCTATGGCTGGGCCCCAGATGTGCTAGTGCCCGGTGCCATGGTCAGCTGAAGTGGGACAGGAGGTTCTGCCGGGACCTCCCAACCCATTCACCTATTGTGTTGCGTTTTAAACCCACATATGGCTTAGTGATAGACAACAGCATACAGGATTACCTCCGACAGTATGAATAGATATCACCAGCAACCCATCACAACAGATGGTATACATTTTTCAGAGGGAGCACAGCACATGATTATATACCGCATGCCACCAGTACAGTGTGTAGTAGACGTGTGACCACAGCTATGAACAGTTGCCCATCATTGGCTTGTCACTGGGAATCCCACACAGTGTCAGTCATACCATTGTCTCATGTGACACATGTCCAGTCAGGGATGCGATGGCAGTAACACATCCCTATCATCATGTACTGTCTGCAATCCTCACACCATGCTTCTGCTGTGCACAGACGAGTGTTCAGTGTGTAACACAGGAAACAAATGGTTGCACACACTGACCAGTTCACAGATGGCACTACAGATGGGGGTCCCTCATGAACAGAGTACTGTCATGTCTCTATTATAACATGTAGAATAGCCATTACCACATACATGTTAAACAGGCAGTAGTCTCAACGCAGCATAGCTACACTTACATGCTGTAGTTATGTGTGGCACATCACCCTCCTGTCTTTAGGCTATTTCCCTACTGTGGAAAACGATTGAGGTACATCCAGATATCATCTGTGTTGCCATGTCAGAACTCCACATCCAGGTACCACTCACAGTGACTGTCATGGCCAGATAATAACATGTTTCCCTAGATAGTGTACTGTGTTTACAAGGTGGATGGCTATGGGAACACCATCACAGCTGTACCACATGCAATCAGCTAGAGGAGGACTGCAATAGGTGCAGAGGCCATCACCTGACCATTTCCATCTCTTACAATACACATGCTACTGCTGCTGTTGTGCAGGTGTACACCTTCACATCCACCAGAGAGTGTGTGGGTGGGACAGCAATGTACACCAGGGAAGAGCTTGGAGACTTAATTATAAGCATCATCTGCCACATGCGGAATAGTACAGGGGCAAACCCCTGACTACTCATTACTATTACATGTGCATGACGTTTCTACATATGCCACAAACTCGACATGTCACTGTGCTGTAAGAACATGTGCGTAGGTGAGTAAGTGCCATCTGCAACAGATATAGTAAACATACATTAGGTGTGGCACACATGTCAGTACATGTGAATGGATGCCATTGTCACCACAACCACACTCTCTAATGGACACACATTGACACCTTTTCCAGGGCCACAAATACACAATGTAACTACTTAGTTTGCCACACTGCAGTAATGCACAGGACCACATGCACCATAGGGGATATCTGGAGGTTCTATGGGCTAGGGCATGTGAAAGTGCTTGACAACTGTTGGTATGCCAATGAGGTTTATACTGGGAATGACTGTGGTTGGGAGCATCACAACCCACATGCAGACACAGGGTGCCAGTACTGGCATGCAGGTATGCATTACTTCATGGGTGTGTAGTGTTTGTCTGTGCAGGATGGCTGTACAAGGCTGGATGAGGTGTAATCCTTGCCATCGCATCACCCGACAATGGTGTGCAGTGCAGGGGTGTAGTATCTGCAATGTCCCACACAGATGGGTACTGCATTTTCTGGCCTGACATCCTGTTACCAATGTGTAGGGCCATAGCTTTGCAATGCATGCCATGTCTGTGTTTGATAGCCCTTCACATGGACATTGCCTGGGATGTGCATGTCCCACAATACTGACATGAAGTACTGACATGTACAGGTGTACCTGGTTTGACAGACACATGTAGTGTACACAGCCTGTTATACCCCGATATGCCAATACTGGCCTGGTGTGGTGAAACCTGCTTATAGTGAGCAGGTCGGCCCTGCACCTGCATGGATAGTATGATACAGGTATTCCGAGGTGTCAGTGGCATGGGTCCATACAGGGCACATGTGTACAGCATTGTCTGGCCTTAGTGGATCATATTTCATGGCACCACATATGTTGCAGGCATTCAGTGTGGAACATAGTGAAGGCACACTGTCCGCATATATGTGTCTATTGTACCGCTGTACAGGGTGCCATGTCCTCTGCAGGCCACTGGATTCACACCATGCCTACTATCTGTCCTCAATGCGCATGTTACTAGCAACATAGTGGGATATCCTAGCCAAGGTTGTATGTGCATGGCACATGCGTGCAGGACATATACCGGGTACTAGTAGGGCTGCATACTTAGTTCACCAGGCCTTTTGCCAGATGCATGAGTATGGCTTGCCAACACAGTGCTATGGCTGACTGACAGCTGTACTCCTGACTGCATACTTAGTTTACCAGGCCTTTTGCCAGATGTATGGGTATGGCTTGCCAACACAGTGCCATGGCTGACTGACAGCTGTACTCCTGGCTGCATACTTAGTTCACCAGGCCTTTTGCTAGATGTATGGGTATGGCTTGCCAACACAGTGCCATGGCTGACTGACAGCTGTACTCCTGGCTGCATACTTAGCTCACCGGGCCTTTTGCCAGATGTATGGGTATGGCTTGCCAACACAGTGCCGTGGCTGACTGACAGCTGTACTCCTTGTGAGGTGGTCAATGTGTCATAAGACGGATACCATATAGGAAAACTACAAAACCCGCTCCCAAACATGTCCAATGGTAAGACAATCACGACCACCTCTACACAGGCTCTGACAGACAAACACACACTTGCCATGTTCTTTATACAAACCCCTACCGTATCGCACTCCAGCAACACACGTTTAGGGCATGTGCTATGATGAATACTACAAAGCACTGTACTTGTCTCATGCAGGCACACACACACACACACACACACACACACACACACACACACACACACACAAGCACACACACAAACACGGCATGTGTGGGACTAGAACACCGACCTAACTACTTTATTACACTACAGCATTATGCAGTTACAGAATGTGCTATCGAGATTACTGGGACAAAGCACTCCCAGAGGTGTATTTGTAGATGGGTGACATCATTGGCCTTGCTAACGGTGGGTATAAGAAATGTATGGAGTGTGAGCAGTATAAAAGCATTACTCAGTCCTCAGGCAAATGGACACACACACACACTCACACACACACACACACACACACACACACACACACACACCACGTGTGGGACTAGAACACTGACCTAACTACTTTATTACACTACAGCATTACACAGTTACAGAATGCGCTACCGAGATTACTGAGACAGAGCACTCCCAGAGGTGTATTTGCAGATGGGTGACATCATCTGTCTTGCTAACAGTGAGTATAAGAAATGTATGGAGTGTGAGCAGTATAAAAGCATTACTCAGTCCTCAGGCAAACGGGGACACACACACGGTACATGTGGGACTAGAACACTGACCTAAGTACTTTATTACACTACAGCATTACGCAGTTACAGAACATGCTACCGAGATTACTGGGACACAGCACTCCCAGAGGTGTATTTGTAGATGGGTGACATCATTGGCCTTGCTAACGGTGGGTATAAGAAATGTATGGAGTGTGAGCAGTATAAAAGCATTACTCAGTCCTCAGACACACACACACACACACACACACACACACACACACACACACACACACACACACACGGATGACATCATCGGCCTTGTTAACGGTGGGTATAAGAAATGTATAGAGTGTGAGCAGTATAAAAGCATTACTCAGTCCTCAGACACACACGCACACACACACACACACACACACACACACACACACACACACACACACACACACACACACACACACACACAGCAAGTGTGGGACTAGAACACTGGCCTAACTACTTTATTACACTACAGCATTATGCAGTCACAGAATGAGCTACCGAGATTACTGGGGCACAACACTCCCAGAGGTGTATTTGTAGATGGGTGACATCATCGGCCTTGCTAACGGTGGGTATAAGAAATGTATGGAGTGTGGGCAGTCCAAAAGCAATTTACAGTCCTCTGGAAAACGGGGACAGACATACACACGCCAGTGGCGGGAATGGAACACCTGCCTATTTACAGATTACTATTACAATACTACATACTTATGAATCACGCCACACAGACTACACATTTCAAGGCTGTCATTATGACCTTCTGGGAATGCGGACATCAACAGGGATGCTGGCAGTTAAGATGTACATACCTGTGAACCTGTGTGTTTAAAGTAGGAATCCATCCCGACCTGGAGTATGCCCATCTGTGGAATGGTCGAATACTACCACTATAAAGAGTTACAATGGCCATGCCCATACACAGAGGCACATAACCGACACAAGGTATCACTTGGTATGCTCACACACTTAGTAGCACAGGGCTGTTCGGAATGCACTATGTGTCCATCTACACAAGGATATACTGGGCATGCTCATACACTTAGTAGCACAGGGCTGGTTGGAATGCACTACTATGTGTCCATCTACATAAGGATATACTGGGCATGCTCATACTCCTAGTAGCACAGGGCTGACTGGGATGCACTTTGCTGCTAAACACGGAAGGCCACAGTGGCCATGCTATTACAGGTAGACAAAAAGAACACATTGTAATGGGCTCTGGTGTTAGTAGTTGTCATTGTTATCAGGAACGCTGCTCTACATATATTTGACACCGGTCTTTTACACAACATCTGTTGTCATTCTGGGATGACATGGCTGACAGTAGGCAGGCCTTTGTCACATTTCACATGCATCCATGATTCAAGGGAGTGGGGATATTACCCAAGTCGCATCTGCCCACACAGTGCCATTCCAAGGCAAATGTCCTAAACAAAGGTTAACTCCCATACACCTACAGGACAACTGCATTGTTTTCTTATGCTAACCAGTGCTAGATATGTAGCATCCATAGTCACAGCTGGTCACTGTAGATCCAACAATGGGGAGTACTGACATCTGTGCAGTGAGGAACACCTGGCTGATGGCTCTGTAGTGCACAATAGGACTACCACCATATACCTCAGAACCTAGCACTACCACCATATACCTCAGAACCAGACATGTGGGCCATAACACAAGTACGGACCACTCCAGGTGGTGTACCCACCTACATAAAGGCCACTCACATGTACTGACCGGTCCTTCCATCAAAGGTATCACAGATGAGTCATGTGCAGGACACAGTGTCACATGCTGCATTCTAGGATGTAAACCTCAGACACCACCATGCCCTCACACCACCAACACTCATCCATTTGACCCTTGAACTGTGTACTGTACTAAGTCTACATCAACTGTAGAGAGTACACAGATACTGACACAGTTGCATCATGTGTTATGCAATGCAATTATACCACTGTCTGTGACCAGGTCAGCTCTACACATACCAGGGGCCCTCTGTACTTTCCACCATTAGCAGATGACTGTTGCTGTACACCAATACACACCCTCATGTATGGATATGACATACATGTACCTGCCCTGGGTATGTACATGCCACACACACACACACACACACACACACACACAACATACATGTAAATAGCATAGCTGTTGTTGTCCTTTGTGCAAACAGGTGACTACAGCCATTACACACATGCACATGGAATGTAGGTCCATGGCTGCTGAATGCTAACAGTACATAAGATGTGATATCAATGTTGACAGAGGTAACATTCTCTCTGTACTTGTCACCCATTACACCCATCATATCATACAACAGTCCATGTGTCATGTATGTCATTACACATGTCCACCAATTGCAATGCCTGCAAACATGCCCAAATGTCAGGATTATAGGACCTAAACACCTGTACACGTAGTGTTGTGCATTCAGTTGCTGATGTATGCAGGTGACGTGTATTCTAGTACATCATGCAGTTGCAATGCAGCCTCAACATTGCCAACTGTATATGGTGATATGTTGAATGTACAGAAAGATGTACCTCAGGTATGGACAGATGTGTGGAAATAACTAAGTGGTGGGGTGGTGGCGCATCTTTGGAGATGGATGTTTGCTGTGGACAGCTCACAGTTGTGTCACAAGTGGTCCTACAATAACCTGTGTAACCGGTAAGCAATGGTTTCATTAATTGAAGGACATAACACACAACTTAGACAGCGGTCAGGGTGACAGCGAAGGTAAATCACTTGACACCTGTTAATAGTTAAGACGTCCCATGTGCATATATCAGCACTGTTGCCACAGGAAGCATCAGTACAGTTTGTAACATGTGCAATACTGCTGTACATCTGTCATACATAACATGAGCTAGGCAGGTCTGAGATTCACAGTACTGGCATGTGTGGTTGCGTGTGTGTCCATATATGTCACGTATTGTGGGGAATACATTTCAGTTGTTACTCACTCTCCTGTACATTAGTGTACACATCTGTACAGACTGCAATATAGAAAGCAGGACATGGGCAGGGGCATGTATCTCACACATGTGAGGTATCTGTATGTGCGTGACATAGGTGTATTAAATACTGAATGCCACAGTGTGTGTATGTAGGGCTGACTGGTCCCTGGGGTGAGGATGTATGTTACAATACTGACCTGATAAGCAATGGTTTCATTAATTGAAGGACATAACACACAACTTAGACAGCGGTCAGGGTGACAGCGAAGGTAAATCACTTGACACCTGTTAATAGTTAAGACGTCCCGTGTGCATATATCAGCACTGTTGCCACAGGAAGAATCAGTACAGTTTGTAACACGTGCAATACTGCTGTACATCTGTCATACATAACATGAGCTAGGCAGGTCTGAGATTCACAGTACTGGCATGTGTGGTTACGTGTGTGTCCATATATGTCACGTATTGCGGGGAATACATTTAAGTTGTTACTCACTCTCCTGTACACTAGTGTACACATCTGTACAGACTGCAATATAGAAATTAGGACATAGGCAGGGGCGTGTATCTCACACATGTGAGGTATCTGTATGTGCGTGACATAGGTGTATTAAATACTGAATGCCACAGTGTGTGTATGTAGGGCTGACTGGTCCCTGGGGTGAGGATGTATGTTACAATACTGACCTGATAAGCCCCCCTCCCCCCATGCAGGCGATGCATTCTACTATCCATGTTGATGTCCCCGATCGTAGGCCATACTGACTACCTGTACATGTCTGTTCTCTGTGGCGTGTCATGTAGGTGCACAGTACTGTAATGATGATTTGCACATAGGCAGGGGAATTCACCTCACCAGTAACAACTGTGTGTGAGTGTGGGTTACTGTGTCGGTGAATCCGTGAGTGTGTGGGTGTGTTACTGTGTCACTGAATACATGTGTCAATACCTGAGTGTGTGGGTGCAGTTGTGTGTTGGCATCCTATCATGGGAAAGTGTATTACTGATTCCCAATGAGGCATCACACTTCCCACTGGCCTCTACCCTTGTAATCAGCTAGACCACTCCCTTACCTCACCACCCCATGTAACTGTACCTGTGATATCACCCTTTATGGATGTCACGTCTGTGGCCACAGTAGCTTAATACACACCTATCATGCTCTTGGATCGGTAGATGTGTTTGTAAGATGGGACATTCTCACTGGTATGTGGCAGCTACACGGTGCATGCTGGTATATTCATACATACCTGTGAGTAGTCCAAATTGACCTATGGGACACTAACTGCAAACACTGACATCCACCGGCACATGCAATTAGACCTGAAGGAGGACAGCAGAACATCATGACCAACATGCAGTTACTGTTGTTACACAAGACACATACTGTTAACAGTATTGTACACCTGTAGTACATGGTATATCTGCTGCCTGTCAACAGTCCTCAACAATTGTAAACTACACTTATCTTCCTAGTCTGTTCACCCTGTGCATCAGACCATATGAGCATGTCCCTGCAGCGATGGTGTGGATGTCATGGATGTGGCACAGGCATCATCATATGCACAGGGTATTAATGTTTGCCAGAGGCCTAGGCTGCACCATTGGATGACATCATGTGTGTGGGTTTGGGCCTTTGATCTAATTGGGAGTGTGTGGATGTTATGCATGTATGTGTTGCAGTGCCCTACATATGTTTCCAGTGTGTGTGTGTGTGTATGCACACAGTTCTGCCATGTGTCTGGCCTACACAGGGGTGTTATTGACAGCTAAAGACTGTACAGGCAAGGTTTTACAGTTCACGGTGTCCAGCCATGGACATGTGACCTGTGCCTGCCAGGGGTTGCACAGGCACTACCAGGCAGAAGTGCAGATTGGGTACTGTCTGATGTCACTTGTCCACTGGAACCGTGTACCTGCTGGGACCATCCCGGGCCACGTGCATGTGGCCTACTCTGTCGTGGTGTGGACAGCACAGCACCAGATGCACTGCTGCTGCTACCGCCACTATGGGAGCAGACATGTGAGGTAGCTCATACAATTAGACCTGACACAAGTGATGTAGCAGGCCTACGTCCATGTGCCTGATGCCTCACTCCTACCAAATGTTCCAACACAGAGCTCATGCTCGCAGATTGTCATGCCACAGTCAAGGACTCCAAACATATCACCCAAACGTCTATCCAAAGCTTCAGCAACCTTCTGTTGAGCATTTACCGTTGCCTGGATTTTGTTGTTTAAAGAATGGACAACAGCCTTCTGTAGCCTCTGATCGTCTCTGTTGCGTTCTTCAGCATGTGCCTGTGCCTCCATTACAGCCTGAAATATGCATCTGGTAACACCAACTGTTGCACTCTGTCTTGCAGGAGAATGTTGGCCAGAGGTCCTCCTATGAGCAGCACTGGCCATGTGCCTGTGTGGGGCACCACCAGTCATTTGGCTGACACCATGGTGTGCAGGCACACCTTCCATAGCCCCCACACTTTCCTGTTCCAAGCTACCACGCGCCAACTGTCCTTCTTCTATGGCCACTGGTGATGGGGTATGTGTAGGCATGGGATCTGTGTGCAGAGATGAGGGGGATATAGATGGAATGGCAACCAATGGCACAGTTTCAGCCCCTGATAACTCTGCCTGTGACTCAATCATATGTTCATCATCACTGTTAGAGTCTGTGGGGACACTAACATCAGATGTACCGCAGGAGGGCAATGCACCTACATCACTTGTGAGGGCAGACAAGAACTGTACATTACAATCTATACAATAGACACCCACACAGACACACATGCATGTGATATGACAGAAGGCATGCAACATGCATGTGATACGGCTGACAGCATGCAGCGTCGACAATAATAGTGGTAGTTATCATACATCCCTGGGTTGCACACAACAGCATGCATGTGTCATAGCAGACTGCAGGCAAATTACACAATCATAGTAGTAGTTAGCATACATCCCTGTGTTACACCATGTAGACCAGCACAGGTTAACAGTACACCTGCCCGATGTGTGGCATATGACCTTGACAATCACATGTAGTATGACATGTGATCTGCTGACGTGTGCAATGACATACATACATGTTTAACACAATGGTGTCCTGTCAAATATACAGTGGGGCAATGGTGTCCCAATGCAGTGTTGTTTGTCTGCCCTACAGATATACTGCACATTTAGCTGATGTGCATGGACATTGCAGGGAATCATTAGGCATCTCTAGTGCTATACAGTGTGAGTTACAGACAGAGTTCATAGCCATGACTGTGTTCAGATGCAATACATATATACTTTGGAATGTGACCCACGTCACTGAGGTGTATGCACACTAAACTATGATGTGGAAGTTGTGATACAGGTCACTGATGGGTATACGGATGACACCCCTGCACATTTGCAACAATATTGCTGCTGCCTGGCAACTATGGCCAGACATGGTGAACACGTCGGTACACCATGTCCCACATGACATCTGTGTACCACAGACACACACACACACACACACACACACACACACACACACACACACACACACACACACACACACACACACACGGAGCAAATATGACACTGATGTCCAACACCAGCTAGGGGAATGTACTGTATCTGTGGGCTGATGTGGATACTGTACAGGTGACTGCTGTCATGTTGTGACACCCTCAAGATGTTCAACACATCTTATGTGGTGGATTGATGTTATGCCAACACAAGATGTGCACAGGCCTGTAGGATGTCCAGTGTTCCACATCTACAATATGACCATTATACAAAGGCCATAGTTAGACCATGTGTAGCCATTGTACGACAGGGTGTACACACAAGCACATCACGTCTACTCTGTGTGTTGCTCCATGTCTCTGGCCATCCTCCATGGCCATGTGTGTACATGTGTTGTCCAAATTATTGTGACGGGCATCTATTTCACATCTCTGTGTTGTCCCATATGACATATATGCTCCACTGATGGCAGGGCTATGCAGATAAAGGGTGGTATGTGGGATATGTTTTCAGGTTAGGTAGGCAGTGTTGCAGCCAGGCCACTAGATGTCATGGACATGTCAAGATAGCACATCACATTGTGTGACATTCATAGCAGGGCTATGATCCACACCAGTGAATCCTGTGTGCTGGCCATACTCCAGCCCACTGTGTAGTACTGTTTGTATTCACCACATGTGTAGTTCTGATCTGTAGTACGTCCCTAAAGTGAACAGGACCTCCACTATTGTATGCACAGCTGTCCACAATTCTGGCAATGACAGTTTGTGAGGATTCATGTCGGTGAGATGATTCACATAGTTCACAATTGTTGCACATCGGTAGTCATTGTGATGCCTTGCAGGTCCAACCTGTATATCGTGACAGGACCATGCATTATGTGTGCATGTTGTAAATGGCCACATGGCAGATAGATTTATGCATTATGATTCCTGATAAATAATAACACTCTCACCTGCAACGGGCTGCTGTCACAGCGGAATGCCAGAGGTACCTAAATAGGAGTAACACAGCAGTATGAGCATAATCCACACCTGTATAATGGCTACAGGGTGCAATGTGCATAACACATACACCAGTACATTAGACTATACTATAGTGTACACACATGTGTGCATACACAGAGTAGCATACTATAGTATGCGGCATGTGTGTATACATGCCTTGCATATGATGTTACATTACATATGGTACAGTGACACATGCAACTATATGGAATATAGTTGTTATAGGTGCAGTACTGACTTACCAGGCAACTCCAGGCTCAGTGGTTGAGAGACACCCACCTCCTCAATATCAGCTAAGGCTTGTGGATGTGGTTCTGCAGGTATCCCCAGGTTGGCCAGTAGCTCCTCGGTACGTGTGATTGGGGACTGGGTTGGAGGTCCACCACCTGTTGCACCTTGTTCCCTGACGATTGCATTTGCATGGTGTTTTGCCCATCTAATGAGGTCTGCACAGTGTCTGCACACCTGCTGGTATTTGCGGTTGTGGCCACCAACATCATTAACCCTCCTGTGAAGTTCCATCCACAAGGCATCCCGCTGCTGTGCATCCTGTGGCACAAGGCTGAACATGATATTGTAACTGTCGAGTAGGTATGAGATGAGGGCCTCATCCTCCAAGTGGGTAAAAGGGGGTAGCCTTGCACGTGGCATACCTGGAAGACATAATGATGGAGACAGGTCACAATAACTCACAGAGACATACAGAGCTACAGCTGAACATACATGTGTAAATAGTTGTATTTGGAAACCTACATGACACTGACGTGTTTGTGTCACACTCATGTGACACTCAATGTTGAGGGGATATTATCACCATATATGTGTGTGTGTGTGTCACCTGATAACATTGCTCATACTCCATGTGGATGCTGTCTTGATGTGGGCAAGTCTGTTTGCCTGTACTGGTGTTCCTACCTATCAGCATATGGCTGGATGTGTCCACATTAATGCATTTGACCTTGATGCTGTGTATATGTCACATATAAGGACTTACACTGCCTTAACAGACATGACCTGTGACCCTGCAGACTTGCTCACATAAGGTTTTACATGTATGTGTTCTGCCATATACATCTACACGGCACTGTACAGCAATTCAACATCCTGCCATGTATCACCTGTGTTGCACATGTGATACACATGCGACACTGGCTATCCAGATGGTATTTGCAGGGGTGGATATCAACTATAGCATGTACAATCAAAGTCAACTAGTGGGCTATATGCCATGGTCCATGTATGAATCTAGGATGAAAGGTTATCTGGCAGTAGCCTACAGGTGGGTCTGTGGGGCCAGGTGGAGCGGTGCCACATTACTGTTCCACAGGGTTAATGATACATTTACCATGTGGTCATCTCACCATGCCTGAGAGGGGAGTGATGTGCAGCTTTGATGGACAGGAATGAATAGTATGGCAGGACTATGTAAAGTGCATGGGACAAGGATCTGTCCAGCATGTGGAAGGTGGATGTCCATGAAGTATGTGTTCAAGATCAGGATGAGTATTTGTAGCATGTCCAACATCACTGGGATGGACATGGATTTATTCAGGGTATGCATCATGCTACATAGTGGAGATGGGAATGGGAAGGCTGGTGTAGGCCATCTGCACATGGCCAATACCCCTTAAAGGAAATATGTCATCTGATATGGGTCGCTTGAGTGTTGTGTATGGCTGGACAATGATCTCTAAATTCATGGATGACACCCTATCATTATTAGGGTTGCCACATATGACTACCTGACAGGTGTGGTGACGCAGTTATCACAGGAAAGACAACTGCCCAGCTGCATCCCTTACACACAGGTGTCCATTATGTTGACCGCTGACTAGGTGGTAGTTCATGGGTACAGGGTTATTAACATGAGGTGACAATGCAATATGTAGCTGTCAGATTGTGTCCATATGTCACACACACCTCACCCAGAAAGCCCCTTCTGTATGTTGTCCACAACACTCCTGAGTCAGCTATTGCTCCTAGGTCATAGTCATTCGCATACTTCAATCGGCAGATTCCTTCTGTTTGTCTGTGAGGTATGGACTACAATGAGGGGGAATAAAATTAATTAACCTTGACATACTGTAGCTGCAACTGGTGTGATGAGCATGTATTATTCTGACACCTTCTGTAGTGTTGGTTCTGCCAGCAGTCCTGTTGAAAAACACTCCTGTGACATAGGAATGTACATCTAGTATACAGAGTGTAGGTGGTACACAGTATGGTTGATGATGTCCTATGACCTGGCAAGGTTATGATATGCAGTGTGACATCAACCTTACTGTCATCTACATCTGTACTGCTGACATCAATTATTTGATCATGGTTCATGGCCTTCCAGACCAGACTCAGCAGGGTAGTAGTGCAGTACTTCCCATTATCAGTGGTGTCTCCCCCATTGTGGGTTGTGATACCTGTTGGTGTGCACCATTCAGTGTGTACACAACCTGACATGGAGCTATGTTTTACATGATGTGTATGTGGAGAGCATCTTGTTTTGCCATATGTGTATGATACAACCTGTGATGTGGACAGGTCCCATGCAGCCTGAATGCAGCTTGTACCTGCACAGTTGTGGGTACAGGGTCCCTGTGGTGTACATGGATATATGCTTGTGTACCTGTTGGGGGGAGGGGCCATGTGTTTATGTTATCCTAGACCCTATCTGGATTTCTTATTCATGCTCAGCACTTGTTTAGAACTTGTAAGCACTACGTAAGCTAATAATTACTATAGCACTCAATCTTCCTCATTACCTAGAGGTAAGAGTAAACAGGTTTTGTACATACTTTTCTCACTTGCTTAGAGTAGCATAGCTCTTGTACTCACTTTCCTCACTTATCTAGGTGAAAGTAGTTCTATATTCAGGCATGTCCAAGAGTCAACTGCCAGTGTTCTCACCTGTCTATCTGATGAAACTGGACATCTTGAGGCAATGTACACATTGCCTCATGTACACAGACAAGCCTCTCCGCCTACCACCCAACACTACAACCTGTGAGAGATGCACTCATCTAGCCAAACTGGAGGTAAAGCTCTCTCCAACCAATCCTGACCCTGACAGTAATGTGGAGAAGGTAAACATTCGCACCACACCACACTCATCACATAGTCTCACTGAATCTACCCCACCATTAACTGGGAAAACTACTCATGTACCAACACATTAGCTCAATGCTTTCTGGAATTCATAAACAACAATGCCCTGAATCAACATAACCACACACCCACCAGGGGCAACAATATCCTAGACCTAGGCATTACCAACATGAGTGACCGGTGCTCCACACGTGAAGTCAATTCCTCGTTGGTCCGATCTGATCATGAGCTAAACACCATTGATATCCACATCCTGCCCCCATGCCCCATTAAGGGAACCACAGTATAATATGTCTACAAAACCAAATACATGTTTCTTAAGACAGATGTGGTGAACGTCATGACATCCATGCAGATGGACAATACTGTTACAACTGCTGAATCCAACACAAATGCACTCTATAAGCACTTACACGAGTGCATGGCTTGTGCTATCCCAAACAGAACCAAGACGCTATACTCCTAATTAAGGAAATCAATCTGGTGGTCCCCTGCCATAAACAAACTGTACTACAGGAGGAAGACACTGTTGCAAACGAGATTACAATCCCATGCATGGAGGAGCTCCTTGGCCAGCCTCAGTAAGAAGGTGAGATCCATTATAAGATCCTCCAAAGCTAGCTATGACAACTAAAACACCACTAATTCCAACAACAACCACAAAGAACTCTATAGCTATGTCACATATCTCAATGTCAACAACCAGATCTGTTCTGAGTTACAGCACAAAGGCACGAACATTACAGAACCAACTGATATTGGCAAAATCCTGGCAGATAGGTTCAGTGCTACCTTTCCCCCCTCCCTCTCAAAGCTGTACACTCTAAAGCCAATATCACAGCATCCATGGGACAAGACAACATCCCAGGCTGCGTTTTACATGATCATCAGAACGTATTGTCTCCCCACCTACGCACTATGTTCAATAATAGCCTCACATCGGGCATAATGCCCCCTGAATGGTGCACAGCAACAGTTATCCCACTCCACAAAGGTGGCACCACAATGGACCATAGGACCTATTTCCCTATGGGCCTGACTAGCCTGGTCTGCAAGGCTATGGTGCACATCATGGATCTCAGTCACGGAGACATTGGGTACCTCCAAACCTTTGACCCCTCCCAGTTTGGCATTGTTAAGGGCAGACCATGCCTAATAAGCCTGGTGGACTTCTTAGAGACAGTTACCAAGGCATTAGATGAGGGTAAGGAGGTCCACACAGCTTTCAACACCATTCCTCCTTCTGGAATTATCAACATACCCATCCTCCTGAACATTAACCCCTACATCATGTGATGGTTTGCAAAGTGGCTCACGGACAGAACACACACAGTGGGAGTTGCATACCCTAGGTCTGACTGTATACCAGTTAAAAGTGGCGTCCCCCAGGGCTCAGTCCTAGGACCCCTCATGTTCGGTATATACTTCTCTGGCATACAGACAAGCACAGGAGGGCTTTGGCTGAAAAGGTTTGCAGACGACTGCAAACTAGGGGACATAATTGTTTCCCCAGCTGTTACAGACACCCTCTGGAAGGGTTGCACTGAGTTGGATACCTGGTGATAATATCATGGCATCAAGCTGAATTCCTAAAAGTGCATTGTCATCCCCTTTGGATATAACTAATTACCCATGGACTACCACATAGGTGCTAGTCCCCTACATACAGAAAAGGTAATAAGGGATCTGGGAACCCCAGTAGATAGCAATCTCTGGGGGGGGATGGGCCAAGGTTCCTAAAACGGTTCCACCTGAGGGTGATGCCGAACCACTGGAGCTGGCAGATCTGGGTTGGGTCCCAGACATGCTGGGACCCAGTGACACAGCCAGATGAAGCAAGACAGGCAGATCCACTGGGATCTGCCTACCAAAACATGCTATGGTGTTGAGGTTTGTCAAAGTGTAATGGTTAGTCATGAACAAAACATTTCAATATTAGTTATAACAACATGCATGGGTGTTCCAATTGACTCAGAGCAATATAATTGAAAAAAATTGCATAGCAAACAGAACACATGCATAAATGGAATAACAGTCATTATTGTGACAGCATGCCAACAGCAGTTATGGAAACAGGCCACCAACAGTGGTATTTGAACAAGGTATGATAGTATGCAACCATTGAAATATATGAACATTAATACAACACAAGTCCCAACATTATGTTTTAAGAACAACATACCTGTAGTATATGAATAATAATTAGTGATGCAGATAAGGGGTGGGGGGAAAGAAAAACAGTCCATTACCAACTGTATAGGCTACATTTTTCACAACAGTACTGGTCAATACTCTACAGGTCTAACCTCACTTTACATCTACCTGAGGCCTATAGCTACTGTAGAACGTACATACTTGTTAAGCTGTCGACCTGGAATGCTATGGGGCAATCTGTGGCAACTCTAATACATGACTAAAGGAGACTTGTACATGTCAGGATATATGACTAACAAGGTGTACCCTGCACTGATGTTGTGTGAGTGTGATACTGGCATACCTTTACTGGATTTTATCTGTGTCCAAGGTTATTGGCAACAGTGATCACTAGCCATGACAGTGTGACACTTGAAAGACATGTATTGGTAAGAATGCATGGTGTATATACATATACTATCATTTGTATTCATGGGGTTGGACACTGGAACATTTGTACACAGTTTATTAGTATACCCTTCATACAGCTAATACAAACATTTCTTTACCTGTAAGCCCCGTGGAGAAAATATTTGTTAACACTACCTGACTATTTCTACAAATAGTCACAATTACTTATGTGTAACTGTAGACACATCTTAGTACCAGTCCCTGGATTCAAACCATGGTCTGTTTGTGCAAAAATGAATTATATATCTATTTCTTATCTCACTGAACTACTTGGGCACTGCTATCTGCTGTATGGCTGATTTGTGCCTAAAACTCACTTGGTTACACAGTCTGACCTTGAGATATAAGTGGAGTGTCACAGAAGACTGTGGTGACAGTTGAACATACATGCCTGAGATTCATGCATGATATATAGTTAGTGAACTGTATATTAATACTTTCAATGCACGTGTACGCATTTAACCCCTAGTGGATGTGAATATGTGTGATCTGTACAGACGATAGCAGGGTGCTGGGTAGCATACCAGATTCATATACATTTGCACATCATATATTTGCAGTCTCCACCTAGTACAGCCTCATATTTGCCTGCATCAGCATACCTACATTCAGGACTACATATAGCTGAAATGCAAAGGTTAACACAAGACAATGTTGCAGGGAACACAATATAATACATTACACATTAGTATTCAAAGTTCAGATCCTATTGTAGAACATATATCACATTTCATTGTATCCTGTTTTACAGCTCCACATCTACAGTTTGGCATAACAGCTGGTTATCAGACAAACCTTAGTGAATTCATGCTCCCATAGCCATATTTGCTGTGTAGCACCTGTACACTTGTATTTCTTTGACAACAGACCAGATTAAATACAATGTTTTTTGGTAATAATTTTTATTGAGGGTGATATGACACAGTGGTTTATTACATTCAAAATTCTTACTTTAAGTTGTACTGCATATCCTGTAGATGATGAATGAATGTCATTTATTACCTTCACAGTAGTAATCACAGTGTACTTTATTAGCAGATTCATTTTTACAAAGTATTACTACACTACTGGCTTTCTTTCATCAATAGTAGCTTGTTTGCTGCCTTCACCTGTATTACACAGTACCTGGCATTAGTCACTTACATCAATGTTGGTCTAACAACATATTTATTCAGTGCACTCAGAACACGCTATACCTAATGGCAGTAAACAATTACACTTTCTTATTTATTGTACTATATATTGCAAGTTAGATCTGTACTCACCACACTGTCTGTGCAGCCTCGCCAGTCATCCTATGTGGGCCTCAATGTTATGAGGCCTCTCCCTTGCAGTTGTGGAGGAAAAACACACTGTTATGCATACTTGTCTATCAGATAGTCATACTACAATTTGATAAAGCACTAGTTGATATACTTAGAAACTTCTGGGGCATTCTAGGCCCAAGCATCTTGGATCCATTGGGCCAAGAGTGCCCCTTCCTCTGTTCCAGGTCGTCATAATGATGACGGAACTGCTCACCAGTTTGGGCGATGCCAGTGTATTGGTGAGCTCGTGTGCCAGATGGACCCAGGCCTCAGACGTGTATTCTGTGCCCTGGTACTGGCCCTGCAGCAGTCTGTCATCATGGTTCTTAATGAGGAGCCCAGCCATGACCCTGGACTCCAACATACCCCAGCACTGCATCAGAAAGCACGCTCCATCTCCAACACCTGCCATAGTTCCTACAGGGATCAAACTCTAACAGGGTTTGCCTGTATTCCTGCCTGTGTGGTTTAAATAAGGCCATTTTCCTGCTCTTTGCCATCACTGGACCATTCTTAAAAATGCCAAGCATAGCTCAGCAGTGTGCAAACCTGCTAAGCTGAGTTCAGCATTGCTTAAAGTGGCAAATGGTTGGCAGTGCTTAGCGGTGCACAAATCCACTTAGCTGAGGTGAGGACTGCTTAGCAATGCTCAAACTGGCTAAGCAGAGCTAAGCATTGCTAAGTATTGCTCAGACAGGTCCTGTGTAAGCATTGCTTAGCTTGGCTTAGCAGTGCTTAGCAAAACTGAGCTAAGGGCAAACAAAATTTTTCATTTAAAAAAATAAACATTAGGTATTAATTACACATTACTGATACATTATTATTAAGTGTATGTATTTTACTTTACATGACCTCTCCCTGTGTGCTTTCATGATGTTACCTTGGGCTGTGACTGTATTGTATTGGACACTTGTGTTTAAATGGTGGATTTCACCTCATATCTCCATTGACACTTGGATTCTGGACCAGCTTCTACCCTGGTTAACAGATAACAATAACTACATAAATAAATAGAATAAAAATTAATATAAAAAGGCTTAGCCATGTAAAAGCTCGAACCATGCACCTACTGCACACAAAATTGTGACTCTAGCTACTCAGATAACTTGGTTGGGCAGGTTTCAGCTATACATTTCTGTATAGCTTCTCGATATGTTTAAGCACTGCTGATCAAAGCGCTGCTTCACACAAACCCACTCAGCTACACTTAAACTTTGCAGAAAAAGAAATAAAAAAATTAACCATTAATTAAAACTTACACATTAGTCCTCCAATGTATTAAATAAGTGTCTGAGGACACTTTCTTTATTGTTTTGGTGCTGTAGGGCACTTTCACAATGCAGGGGATGTGTTACAGATGCTGTAACACACCCACTACATGACATTATATTTCACATTCTTCATTAGTGTCCAAGGACACTTTCTTTAATTGTTTTAGTGCCATATGGCAATTTGAGAGTGCAGGGGGTGTGTTATGGATACTGTAACACACCCCCTACATGACATTATGCTTCACATTTGTAATAAATGTCCGAGAACACTTTCTTTATTGTGAAAGTGCTGTATGGCACTTTCAGAGTGCAGGAAGCATGTTACTGATCTGCAAGCCCTATAACACACCCCCTAGCACTCATTCAGCATCCGTGAACATGGCTATCCCTCAGTAGCACACCTTCATTAATATTAAAGAAGTGCTGCTGAGAAGGAGATGCAGACACGGACACCATTCACTCCATGTAGGAATAACTCTATTCCTACACAGAGTTTATTAAATCTGGGGGTTAGTTTAGATCAGGAACAGTGTTCTTTAGTTAGTTAAAAAATTATAACAAATCAGTTAGATTAGTTAATGTTTTTTCTGAATATTGGATCTCGATTCTACAGTATTGATTTCATTTGATGACTGAGTTCTGTTTGTTTATTGGGAATTACTGTTTTATATTTTTAATCATTTTGCTCAATATTAAATATTTTTATTAACTTGCAGTGTGGATGAATAATCAGTGTTTTTCTTTAGTGATTTCAGAGTGCTTATACTTGCCTTGATAACTTCTGTGCCACTCAAAAAGTCTGGCTACTTAGATCATTTGCTGCTATTTGTTTTAAAATGTAATTTTCATAATTGGCACCCCTTTAGAAAGGCATGAAGGCACTCAGATTGGTAGCAGTGCATTACCTTATTATTCTGGGGAAGGGACACAGCAGGAAATCTGTGTCATGGGCTCCCAGAAGTGTTTCTTATGTGTGAAATTTAAGTGTGAGTGTATCAGAGATCTTAAACTGGGACACATTGCTCTGAAGTGTGTAATAAAGAGTTACATTAGGGATGTACAGAAGTATACAGTCCAGTCCCAGGCTATAGAGCATGTTCTTGTTGTACTCTTAGGAGAAAATTGTGAAATATTATTGCTGTTTAACTAACAGTCTTATATTGGAGTCAGCAGTGAGGACTGAAGCTCCTTAGTTACTGATCCAGAATAGTGGGAGACATCGCATTATTTGTTGGCAGTCTGGTGGGATATTATCTGGAATTCACATTAATTGGCACCAGTCTAGTGGGATATTAACTAGACTTCACACTGACCATGTCAAAATTGTCTGATGTAGATTGTTTGAATTATGATAAAGTTAAGAACTGTCTTCTTGATTGTTTTAAACTAACACCTGAAGTTTATAGAAAACATTTTTGTGAACATAGACACAAGACAGACTTGATTATATTGCTCATTTGAGTACGTACTTTCACAAATGGGTGAGTGGGTGGGTGTCAAGTCACCACTTTTCAAGGGCTGGCAGTCCTTTTGGAGAGGGAACAAGCCCTCAGTACTTTGCCTGATGACATGAGAAGCTGGTTAGAAAACAGAGAGTGTAACTCTGTGGAAGAGTTGGGGATAAAAGGTTATCTCTATTTAGCAAGCAGAACACCAATGCATAAGAAAGGGATACTCAGTGCTACACATGGACATAAGGAAACCCACGGGGCATTCTAATCCACTTAAACAGAGTACACCAGTAACAGGGGAAACTACTAGATCTAGTACATGGTTAGGGATTAGATGTTTCAAATGTAACAAGAGGAGTCACATAGCAGTCAAATGTCCTCCAAGGTAAGGTGAGAAACAGAAGGTGAGGGAGCCAGCAAGTGGTGATGATAAACTGCCAGTGGTACGTTGTTTGGAAACAACAGGGGTGCCAGTCTATCACCAAAAATGATACCCTGTCTTAGTAGATGGTAAAGAGGTTACTGCTAAGAGGGATACAACTTCTGATATAACCATTGTGCGGCCTGCAGTGGTTAGAGAAGAGCAGTACTAGACTGGGAAATCTACTCCAGTCAGAGCTTTGAGAGGGACCATCTTTCCAAATACCTTTGGCTAGAGTTCATCTTAACTGGGATGGTGGAAGAGGAAGCAAGCAAGTAGATGTATTTGAGGATATTCCAGCAGATGTCCTGATAGGGATTGACTGTGGTGATGCAGTACCATGTGTACATGCAGTGACAAGCAGAGAAGCTTAGAGACAGGCATGTAAGTTTGGTAGTCTGGGGAGACCAAGACGACAGATATCATACATGAAGCTGGGACTGGTGCTGTGGCCGTTGCAGACAAGGAGCTATCCTGAAGCAGTAAGTCTGAAAGTGAGCCACAGCTGCTGGTAGGTACTGATGTTCCTTTGTACACAAGGACTGCAAAGATGAATGTGAGTGATAGTACCCAGATTGACAGTGAGGCACAGCTGTCAGAAACTACTAGGCTTCCTGTGTGAAAGTCACAAAGGTTGAGTTCAGAGAGGCTCAACATACATACCCTACATTACAAAGCTTGAGAAGAGATGGGTATGGAAGCACCTGAGGCTCAAGGAAGGGGGGAGTCTGTATACTGGCTCAAAGGTTTGCTGTATAGAGAGTGGACTCCTAAAGGTGGGCTAGAAGATGAGGTAACACAGTGGTTGGTAGTGCCTAGTGCTTACCATCTTCCACTTTTAGCCATAGCACATGACATCCCTCTTTCAGGTCACATGGGTACAAACCATACTGAGAGACATATTATGCAGAAATTTTACTGGCCTGGAATTGCAAAGGATGTGGTAGGAAATTGTAGGACTTGTAAACAGTGCCAAAAAGTTGGCAAGACAGGAGACAAGGTTAAGGCTCTGTTAATGCCTTTGCCTTTTATCAAAGAACTGTTTCAGAGAGTGGCAATGGATATTGCAGGACCCTTGAGATTAATTTGAAATATCACTCCAGTTTAAGTGACAGTCTCACATTGGTATCAGTAGTGAGGACTGAAGCTCCTTAGTTACTGACCCAGAATAGTAGGAAACATTGCATTATTTGTTGGCAGTCTGGTGGGATATTATCTGGAAGTCATATTAACTGGTGGCAGTCCAGTGGGATATTAACTGGACATTACACAGGCCATGTCAAAATTGTCTGATGTAGATTGTTTGCATTATGATAACGTTAAGAACTGTCTTCTTGACTGTTTGAAACTAACACCTGAAGCTTATAGAAAAATGTTTTGTTAACATAGATGCAAGGCAGATGAAAGTGTACGTGATTATATTGCTGATTTAAGTACTTACTTTCAAAGATGTGTGAGTGGGTGTCAGGTCACCACTTTTAAGGGACTGGTAGATTTTTGGTCAGGGAGCAAACCCTCAGTGCGCTGTCTGATGACATGAGAATCTGGTTAGCAGATAGTGACTGTAACTCTGTGGAGGATTTGGGGAGAAAATGGGATCTCTACTTAGCAAGCAGAGCACCAATGCATAAGAAAGGGATAATCAATAAAGTACATGGACATGAAGGAACCCATGGGGGGGGGGCAATCTAAACCACTCCAATAGAGTACACCAGTAACAGGGAAAACTACTAGCCCAAGTACACCGTTAGGGATTAGATGTTTCAGATGTAATCAGAGGATAACCACCAAATGTTCATTGAGGCTAGGTAAGAAACAAAAGGTGAGGGAGGCAGCAAGTGTGGATGACAAACTGCCAGTGGTAAGTTGTTTCAAAAAAACAAGGGTGCCAAACTATCACTAAAATCTATATCCTATCTTAGTAGATGGTAAGCAAGTTATTGCTAAGAGAGACACAGCTTCTGATATCACCACAGTGAGGCCTGCAGTGGTTAGAAAAGAGCAGTACCTGCTTGTACAGGCCACTCCAGTCAGAGCTTTGGAAGGGACCCCATTTCAAACACATTTGGCTAGGTTCATCTTGACTGGGAGGGTGGAAGAGGATACAAGTAGGTAGGTGTGTTTGAGGCTATTCCTACAGATGTCCAGATAAGGAAAGACTTTGACGATGCAGTACCTTGTGTACATGCAGTGACACACAGTTAAGCTTGGAGATAGGCATGTAGGTCCAGTAGCCTGGGGGAGACCCAGAGATATCTCATACCTGAAGCTGGGACTGGTGTGGTGGCTGTTTCAGAGAAGGAGGTATCCTGAAGTAGTACATCTGAAATAGCCACATCTGCTGGTAGGTACTGATGTTCTCTTGTACATGGTGATTGCAAGGATGGAGGTAAGTGATAGTACCCAGACTGACATTGAGGCACAACTGTTGGAAGTTACTAGGCTTTTTGTGGAAGGGAAGCTTGTGTTTGAGAATATTCCTGCATATGTCCTGATAGGGAATGACTGTGATGATGCAGTGCCTTGTGTGCATGCAGTAACATGTAGTCAGGCTTGGAGAGAGGCATGTAGGTCCAATAGCCTGGGGGAAACTCTGAGAGATCTCCTATCTAAAGCTGGGACTGGTGTTGTGGCTGGTTCAGTGAAGGAGCTATCCTGCAGCAGTAAGTCTGAATGTGAGCCACAGTTGCTGTTAGATACTGATCTTCCCTATAACATGCTGACTGCAAGGATGGAAGTGGGTGATAGTACCCAGATTGAAGTTACTAGGCTTCCTGTGGAAGGGGAGCTTGGGAGGGTTACAAATGTAGGGTTGAGACAGGTTCAACTTATGGACCCTACATTACAAAGCTTGTGGGAGATGGCTAAGGAAGTACCTGAGGCTCAAGGGAGAGGTGAGTCTGTATACGGGAACAAGAATTTGTTGTATAAAAAGTCGACTCCTAACAGAGACCTGGAAGGTATGGTAGCATGCCAGTTGGTAGTGGCTATGGCCTACCATCTGCCACTTCTAGCTATAGTCCCTAACATTCCTTGTACCGGTGATATTGAAGCAAAGAGGGAAGGTTTGCTGTATAAAGAGTGTACTCCTACAGGAAGGCTGGAAGGAGGTAGTGCGGCAGTTGGTAGAGCCTAGATCTTAACATCTGTCATGTCTAACTATAATACCTAATATTCCTTTTGCAGGTGTTGTTGATGTAGAAAAGGTGTCAAATGCTTCGCTTGAAACTTTCAGCAGAGTACATGTTCCGAGGGAGATACAGACTGACCAAAGTGTCATCTACATGTCAGACCTGCTGACTTGTTTGTGGAAGCCTTTTCAGGTGACACATTTAGAAACCAGCACCTACTATCCCCAGACTAATGGCGTTGTGGAGACAATAAAAGCTACATTAAAGACTATGCTACAGGCATTTACAGACCAGTTTAAACATGCAAAGTTAACCTTTAAACCCAGTAATAGTCAGGTGAATATGGCAGAGGTCACTTACTTACGACACAGACTGGAGAGTGGTAAGGTTATGCCAGAACTTGTGAAAGAGGAAGCTGTTAAAGCATGGCCAGTTCCTGTTACTAAAAAGCAAGTAAAAGCATTTCTAGGGACAGCGGGTTACTATAGAAAATTTGTTCCCAATTCTAATACAATATCTGCAACCCCTACTGACCTAACTAGGAAAAATAAGCCAGACAAGGTAGTGTGGACCAAAGAATGTGAGCAGGCATTCCAAAAACTTAAAGATATTTTGGGAGGACTCCTTGTGTTGGCCAGCCCAGATTATAGTGTAGAGTTTGCTGTGCAAGTGGATATTTTGAACTGTGGGGTGGGCACTGTGCTCAGCCAAATTACCTCAGAAGCAGAAGAAAGCTGCAGTGGGAAGAATAATGTGAATGTAAATGGATTGCCTAGGAAAGGAGTGGTTTGATATGCCCAGAAAGACCTATGTTTGTCAGGCGTCATTTTTAGGGTTACTTGAAAATCATGCTTGAGTCATAAGGTGGGGGGGTGAGAAGAAATTAGACACTGTCTATTGTGCTAGCAGGTCAAGCTGAGGTTTTTGTATATAATTTCTGATTAACCTGTGTATTATATGCCAGCATCACTACCTATGATATTGTAAATAAGTGCTTACATGTTTATTTATTATCTGTTTGTACAGAATGTTTTAAAGACTTGAAAAATATTCCTTTACATTTCCAACATTGCATATTTGTGAAGAAGATTCTAAATGCAGACTATCTCAGAATCAGCTTATCTGCAGAGGATGTCATCGGAATGTTGACATTTCCTATGTGTTACTGTCACAGGCTGAGAAGAGAGGAAGGAACTTTACTAAAGAGCTGTTGGTTGATTTTCAAAATATGAAATGAAAATTTGAACTGGAACAGTTATGACAGTTGAGCTAGTCTATAAAAGAGCCCACTGAAGGCAGTTGAAGTCAATTCTTGTCAGTTAACAGTCAGTTGTCAGTTGCAGTTTTTCACAGTTATACTGTGTAGTAGATATCCAAAAGGACTCACCAAGAACTGTAGCCCTGCCTTTGTTCTGTGGTAATAATTTAGTTTAGATCATTGACAGTGTTCTTTAGTCAGATAGGAATATTATAACTAATCTGTTAGAGTTTTTATGAATGTTGGATTTCTATCCTTCAGTATTGATTTCATTTTCCTGGTGATTGAGTTCTGTTTGTTTATTGGAAATTGCTGTTTAATATGTTTTAATTATTTTGCTCATTATTAAATATTTGTATTACCTTACATTGTAGCTGGTCAATGAGTGTTTTCTTTAGTGATTTGAGAGTGCTTATATCTGCTTTGATAGCTTCCTGAACCACTCCGAAACCCTGACTTCTTTAGGTCATTTGCTATCTTTCGTTTTAATATCTAATTTTCATAATTGGACACCACTTTAAAAGTTCATTAAGGATCTCTGATTGGTGGTAGCATGTTATGGTATTATTTTAGCAAAAGGACACATACTGAAATCTGTGTCAGGCTTTCTCAGAAGTGTTTGGATGTGTGAGATTTAATTTATTTAAATGTGAGTGTATCAAAGGTCTTAAACCGGGACACATTACTGTGAAACATGTAACAAAAAGTTACATTAGGGGACAGAAGTATACAGTCCAGTCACAGGCTGTAAAGCATGTTCCTGTAGTGCTATTAGGGGAAATTTGTAAAGTATCACACCTGATTAAGTGACAGTCTCACATTGGAGTCAGTAGTGAGGACTGAAGCTCCTTAGTTACTGAACAGGATAGTGGCAAACATCACATTATTTGTTGGCAGTCCAGTGGGATATTATCCGGATGTCAAATTAAGTGGTGGCAGTCTGGTGGATATTAACTATACGTCACACATGCCATGTCAAAATTGTCTGATGTGTATTGTTTCAATTATCATACAGTTAAGAACTGTCTTCTTGATTGTTTGAAACTAACACCTGAAGCTTATAGAAAATATTTTTGTGAACATAGAAGCAAGGCAGATGAAAGTGTATGTGATTATATTGCTGATTTAAGTACTTACTTTCACAGATGGGTGAGTGGGTGTCAGGTCACCACTTTTGAGGGACTGGCAGTCCTTTTGGTGAGGGAACAAGTCCTCAGTACTTTGCCTGATGACATAAGAATCTGGTTAGAAGACAGAGAGTGTAACTCTGCAGAGGAGTTGGGGAGAAAAGATGATGTCTACTTAGGAAGCAAAGCACCAATGCATAAGAAAGGGATAACCAGTGCTGCACATGGATATAAGGGAACCCACTGGGGGCAGTCTAAACCACTCCAATAGAGTACACCAGTAACAGGGGAAACTACTAGTTCAAGTACACTGTTAGGGATTAGATGTTTCAAATGTAACCAGAGGAGCCACACAGCAGTTAAATGTCTATTGAGGCAAGGTAAGAAACAAAAGGTGAGGGAGCCAGCAAGTGGGATTGACAAACTGCCAGTAGTAAGTTGTTTAGAAACAACAAGGATGCCAAACTATCACCAAAATCTGTATCTTATCTTAATATATGCTAAACAGGTTACTGCTAAAAGAGACACAGCTTCTGATATAACCACTGTGAGGCACGAAGTGGCTAGAGAAGAGCAGTACCTGCTTGGACAGTCAACTCCAGTCAGAGCTTTGGAAGGGGCCCCATTTCAAATACCTTTGGCTAGGGTTCATCTTGACTATGAGGATGGAAGAGGAAGCAAGCAGGTAGGTGTGTGTGAGGATATTCCTGCAGATGTCCTGATAGAGAATGACTTTGATGATGCAGTACCTTGTGCGCACGCAGTGACACCCTGTCAAGCTTGGAGATAGGCATGTAGGTCCAGTAGCCTGTGGGAGACCCAGACAGATCTCATACCTGAAGTTGGGACTGGTGTGGTGGCTGTTTCAGAGAAGGAGCTATCCTGTAGTAGTACATCTGAGATTGAGCCACAGCTGCTGGTAGGTACTGATGTTCTCTTGGCATGGTGACTGCAAGGATGAAGGTGAGTGATAGCACCCAGATTGACAGTGAAGCACAAATGTCAAAAGTTACTAGGCTTCCTGTGGCAAGGGAGATTGTGTTTGAGAATATTCCTGCAGATGTTCTGATAGGGAATTCCTGTGATGATGCAGTGCCTTGTGTACATGCAGAGACATGCTTTTGCTAAGGATAACTTCCTTCACCCATTCCAAGGTTTCTGTCTACTGGCTAAAAGCTTTGCTGCCAGTATGTGTGTATTATTGCTTAAACTTGGTTTAAGAGTGAAGGAAGAACCCCATCTAGATCAGGGTTTTGCATCTACCATATTTTATACCCTTTGAAAACTGTAGTATAGTATCTATATTTGTTAAAAAACACATTATCTCAACACAGATTCCCAGTGACCCACAAAACAAACTTATTGAAATTCATCTCATCCTGCATAAACCAACTGTCAGATCATAGTATGTTTCAGGGTTTCAGGACCCCTTCAATGAGCCCTGAAAATGCTGCTCAGAAATTAAATACACATCTACCTAAGTATATAAAATCCCCCTATTATCACAAAAAAAAAAAAACACCTGTTAAAAGTACTTCCAAAAGGAAAAAAAACACATCCTGTATACGGCTTGATTACATACCAGACTGCCTGCTGAATGGCATTAAACATGCACTGGTGAACCTCTGCCTGCAGCTATTCATCCTGAGCCAGTCCACTGGCTTTGTCCCCAAGATTTGGCGCACAGCAGTTGTAATGCCTCTGTTATGAATAATAAACATCAACTTCAAATCTATTTAGGGACTTGGACCCAAGCAGTGCACAAAGAAAATGGCAGAAACAACATTAGAATACTTTGTTCATAACAAGAAAATAATACAAATAATTACATTGACATAAACTAAGAGTAAAGCAAACTGTTAACCAATAAAGCAAAAAACAAGCTAGTTGCCAAGAGAAAGCAAATGCTTATCAACTGCAAATTCAAATAAGAGACTATTTTAGAATGTAATAAAACTGCCCTGCACTGGAGATTCATTTTATAACCTGGCACCATGCTATAGAGTTGGGTAACTAGTTTTCAAAAGCCTGAACCTCAGATGTCTCAAAGCATACTAGTTGAACTGTTAGCAGCCTCACAAGGCAGAGTTCAGAGATGAGCTCAGTTGAAACCAAAACATGTTGCAGGTAGAGAGGAACAAAGTAATGTAGGAATAAAAACATCAATACAAGTATTTTATAGATGAAGTATTACTTTATGGATAGCCTTTGATTCCCTGAACAAGTGGTATAATATGTCTGAACATAGACACCCGAGTAAGTAACCAAGACATAGAATTATTCAGAAGCTGCAAGCAGACGGTCCTTATGTATGCAAGTCTCAGGTAAAGGACATCATGGTAATCCAGACGGGGGATGCTAGGACATGTCAAATAGTAAGAAGATTTGAGGACAGGATAAGTATAAATAATTTGAGAATGTAATGTTCTTAAGAAGGAAACAAATAGATTTTGAAATCTGCTAAACTGTTGGCAATATTCATCCCAACATCAACTGCAGCTTATGTCCAACATAGATGGCATTGGTAAACACAACCGGCATTGAGAAGCCCCCTTTATGCATAGAATGGTTTTGTTTGTGTCTTTCAGCTTTTCCCGGTTAGGGGTCGCCACAGCGGAACTCCAGTCTGCTAATGATTGGCAGTAGATTTTTACGTGCCGAGTTGCCAGCTCTGACGCACAACCTTCAATATAGGTACGCCCATTCATGCATGCCTCTACACAGAAGATGCTCTAGCTGAGAATCGAACAGGATAATGTCTTACTGTGAGGTGACAATGCTACTGCAGCACCACCACTGCAGTTATGCATAGAATGGTAAACTCCTGAATTAATGTTTGATCACTGTTATAAGATAATGGAAGAGCTGGGCAGAGGATTGTGGGACTAAGCAGGCAAAGCTGTCTCAGCCATCCTAAGGTAAGAAGCATGGTGTAGCCACTGAATTAGTGCCCCAGGAGTTATTTTTATGACTAACATGCAGTATTACAATATATGGTATCAACCCCGCAATGCTTAAGAGCAACAGATGTGTGTCAGTATCAGCGTATCTTACTTCAGAGAGTAGTGTTTATGGTTGTAAAATGATACCACAAGTGATGGGCCTATTATGAATGATGGCTTCCACTTGAAGTCCAGCTCAGCACAGAAGGTAAAACTAAAACTTCTGAGAGCTATCGCCTGGGATGGGGTAGTTCCCCAAGTTGAGGAAATAATGGGTCAGCTTTTGCTGTGACATGGAATGAGTGTACCAATAAGATGCTGGAAAGGGGAGTTTGATAGGCAGTGGACCCCAAAAAAATGTCATTGAGGAATCTCTAAGGATGGCAGGAAGTGTCATGACCTCATGTGAATGTTGGAAGTGTTGACCTTATGCTCATGATTGAGCATCCAAATATGTATGCATTCCAGGTCCTTAGATAAATAGTTAACAACTGATATAGATTCCTGAGGGAAACGAGCTGTAAAGTTATGTATCTTTAGAAGTGAGTAGAATTTTTATTAAAGGGATCCACCTTCATTGCATATTTATTTTATAGGTATTAATAAGTTTACCCACCTTTTCTAAATAGCCATTTATTGCCAAAATAATTGATTGACCTGGTAACTTAAGATTCTACTGTACTTTTTTGCAGACATTAACTGTAGGGTCAGTAACATCCACAGTATCAAGATCCTTAGTTCTAGGTGTAAATATTAACATTTTACATGTTTTGTTAAAAGAAGAATACCATTTTAAAACTTGGATGTATTGTCTTTATGAACAGAATTATGCAAATAATTTCTTACACATTCCCCTGTGGTATCACAATGCTACATCATGGGGGGCGGAGCCAAGATGGCTAACTGATAGCAGCAGTTTTTCAGAGCTCCATGAAACTAACAATGCTAAATCATTATGTATGCATGCTAACAGAAGCAGATAATTCTCTTATCAAGGTTGCCTTTTATGTGCATTTAAAACTCAGCATCACCTTCATCCCAATTTTCACCTTACTCTTAATCCACCTATTCCATGTCCCTCATGTCTCTATATATTTCTTCTTCTATACCTATAATGGTAGTGCATTCCATGAGCCTACAACCCTTTCTGTATAAAAGTAATTTTATAGCTCCAAGGAGTTGATGCTGTATGCTGTCTACACCTCTTCCTATTCAAGATTATCATGTATCATCTCCCTGACATGATCTTCTATGAATATCATGACTCCCTTTCTCTCATCTCAAGTGACTCTGCAGATTTTTATTATATTTCAACTTATGCATCACTGCTGTTCATTAAAACATGTGAACTAAACAGAGTCCAGCTCTTCTTGAGCATTCCAATGTATTTGTAAGGCAGTTGTGAACTATAATTCCACCACTGTGTCCTGTGTCCTCTACGGGACTTTCTCCAAGTAGTCCGTGCCTGGCAAACTTCCTGTTGGAGGTAACCAAATGGCAAATATTACCACTGGAAAATAAATGAAGGTCTAAAGGCTAAAGGTCAATGGCTGTCCATAGCAACTGCATATCCAGTACCTGTACTTAAAAAAAATACTGTGGCCAAGAGATATAGTTCCCAATTTTTGGAAATATAAAGATGGCAAATGGCTTGATCTAACAAACTACAGACACATACTTATCCTATTCTATTTAAAATACTTGGATTTTTTTTTTTGGGGGGGCACTACATGAGATCATCCTCCTAACATAGAGCAAGTCACTTTTCATAACACATCATAGATTTAGGCCAGGCCATAGAAAACAAACAGCATTGTTAACTTTCACACACTATATTTGTGACAGGTGAAATTGATTTAAAATGATCACATTCCTGTTTTTAGACCTTTCCAAAGTATTTGAAATAGTATCACATCCATTATTTTTACTTAACCTCAAGGGAATTAGCCTCAGAAGTGATAAAATCAATTGGTTTAAAAGTTACCATAACAATAGAATGCAGTTGACTCAACTCTTTTATGTGCTGCCTCTTCAATCAAACATCTGCAAGATGGCTCACAGCATTTCTTTACAAAACTGAAACTTGGCTGGAGCAATTTGAACTACTGCTAAATCCAAACAAAATTAAACAAATTCTTAATATAAATCCAACCCTACAAATGAACTACTGCAACTTATAATTAAAAATATATTGGGCAGGATTCTCGAAGCCTCCGTGTAAGAGTTATAACTCATACACGGAGGCTGCAGTTAAACGGAGTGATGTCAGCATGCTCTGCATATTAATGAGAGCATGCTGAATCACACTGAAGGCCAACACGGTCCGTGTAAGACAGTAGAGGGCATGTCCGTAGGCCAAGCCCTGTAAGCGGACACGCCCCCAGAAGAGGAAAAGTACCCAAAGGAAACACCCACGAAAGAGTCCATGGAAATGTGAATAAACAGAACACAACACATGCCCCCACAGACTATGAACATAAAATAAATATAAATGAACATGTTATATATTTTTTTTAAATTGTAAAGATGTTTAACCGTGAGTGCGCTCGTTTGCGCGGGCGTGCCCGTAGCGCAGCTACAGTTAGCAGTCAGTGGGAAAGCATATAAGAACTAAATATGCAAAATAAACCAGGAAGCAATAGCATAGCGGTAGAGATGTTGGCTGCAGAGCAGGCATTCATGGTTCGAGCCCCCACAACACCAATTTTTTTTTTTTTGCAAAATAAGCAGGAAACAAGTCATGGACAAATATGTACACATAAAACCACAACTTATGTAAAATGTAATGAAATAGCCCATTTATATTGAAGAAATGTGAGGTAACAAAAGAATAAAAAATGCCAGATGTGCCCATAGATGAGCTACAGTTTAACAGGGTGAGTGCATCTGCCCGTAGATGAGCAGTGGTTTAACTGGTGCAAAATGAGTGCCCGTAGCTGAGCAGTGGTTTAACACGCTAAATCTATGTGCCCCTAACTGAGCTGAGTGTAATATGCGTGCCGATAGCCAAATGAGGCTTAAAGCAGCTTACCCCGTTTGCGCGGAGCTGCGCACCGCGCAAACAAGCTAACCGACGGGCAACGTTGAGCAAGCCGTATCAAAACTGCCTTTACACAGACACACCCCTCAGCATGTCTAGACAGTCATGAAAAATAAAAAGCAGTGGCCAGGTTCGAACCCAGGATACTATACACCATAGTCAAGGTACAGAACCACTAAGCCACGACAGCAGTACCTGTAAATGCAATAATAGCTAATATATAGGAATGAATACAAACTAGAGCATGACAATGCAGGTTTACTGAAGTTGATACAATTAAAAAATGGCCAATCACAGATATGTGCAGGAAAAATGGACTATATAAGCCCCATAGGTGGGAATACACAGCATAAACGATTGTAGAACAGACCTGCTGGCAGAATGTCAGGAGTAGGAGAGGGTAGTCGCTTTCGAGCACAGAGGTGGGGTGTTGAGGAGTCCAGGTACATGGCCTGGCTCCTAGTCCACAATCATGAGGCCCAACTCATGCAGGGCCAGGTCCTCTGGGGAGCATACAGGGCTGAGGCGTGGGACCGGTTGGCTCATGATCTCACTAGTGCCACAGGGATTCCAAGGACTGGTGAGCAGGTCCGTCACCACCATGCGGACCTGAAGAGATGCAAGCAGGACCAAGTGAACCTTTAGATCCAGGAGGCCCGGCAAACACCCAACGCCCCACTACTGAGTAAGTAACATTTAATTATGTATGTAAAAAATTAAACTAGCTGATATTATGGAGATGTGTATTCCAATATTACTTCATTTATATTACAGCTGCAGGTGTCCGTTCTGCGAACCACAGAGCCTATGGCGATAGGCTGGTGCAGTTGCACCACCAGGCAGGTCAGTAATCCACTACCAGTAACTGTAAAGAAATATAAAAGTATGACAGTCAGCAAAAGAGTGCAGTGTAGTCAGTAAGGAATAAAATCTGCAAGTAACAGTGTGAAAGTGTATGCAAGTATTGCTTGATTACAAGAGTTTTCAGCCTGTAAGTTTAACCTAAACATGAAACTGTCCGACATATATTCTGAAATAAAAATGCCCTGCCTGTAAGAAAATAGTACACAACCTGCAGCAGGCTGAAAAGTATAGCTGCAGAAGATGATGAAATCACATGTGTGAAATATATCCCTGTGGAAATACTGAAATATGACAGAAGTGAGACTGCTGGAAAGGATTGTAATAACTACTGTTAAAACATGTCAATAAAGCCTAGAAGTACCATCCTGAATAGTAAAATGAAAGCAAGTGAGAGAGTGTGAGAAAGTGTCATGAATCCAGCAATACAGTAGTAATAACCCCTGAATAAAGTATACTGCAGTTAAGACAGAATGAAATGCATGTGAGATTCAAAACCAAACACTGAAATATGTTCAAAGTGTTGCTGCATGTGGAATGTGTATCCCAAAATCTGGATATGTTGCTCTCAGTCTGAAATACGCAGATAGGATGATTGTCTGATATACCAAACATCCACACTTGTCTACAGCTATATAAAGCAAATGTAGCAAGATGATGTAGCTGAACAAAGCTAGATATGAATGTGTATGAAGAACACTAAAATGTATATTGATGTTGCAGTAACAGTCCTATCACCAAGGTGAAATAGTTATCATATAGGAAACTGTAGTTAGAACAGTAGTGTGTATATAACTGTAGCTATTAGAAATGTACAGCATATGTATTGTTACTCGAAGGTGTTAATATTTCTTTCTTTACCCCACCCTATAACCACATATAACCCATTCCACGTGAAAATGGTATGTGCAATCACAATTAACACCCCTGGCTGTTTGTCCTGTTGGGTCATATATATTTGCATGTCCGTTGATGCATCTGCCCTGTTCATACATCCACACCTGATGGCCTGTTGCCATCAATTAACCCTGCATGTTGTTGGACTGTGTATTTCTGTTCAAATTATGCATGTGTTATGCACGCTGTTCAATGGTGTGAATATCTGGGTGTTTGGTTAATGGGAATACTAATGCATGCTGTTACAACTAATTGTGAATGGTATTATATGTCACTAACCCAAACTGTCATGACATAATGCAAAACATAGGACGACAGGGAAGGCTGGTTCCAGCGGACCCACCTCTCCCACCTCAGCTGGCGAGTGCACCTGGCACTAGTGCCGAGTCCTGACCCTCCTCCGGTGGCCCTGTGCCACCTGTGGGTGGAAACACTGCAGGGAATGGGGCTCGCCCCCCCCTCTGCAAGTGTGGCCGGAGGAGAACCACCACTCACCCTCCGTAGAGTCTGGACAGTGGTGTGTAGGGAGATTCGGGACTCTGTCCTTGAGCCCCTACGCCAGCTCGAGGCATGGGTGGCGCAACTAACGGGCATGCCTGTTGCCCCGCCTACACAGCCCCCAGCACAGCCCCATCCTGGGCAGTGAAGGAACAGTGGCAACTGCCTATGGGTGGGGATATCAGTTCCACTGTTGCCATCTGTGGGCTCATGGGCTCTGGATATCCAAACCTCCGTCCCCGTCAAATGTGTAACCCCCACACATGTGCCATACACCGCCCCTGTATGCGTCTTGTTTGTCTTGTCTGTTTACCTACCCAACCTACCTCCCCAGCTGTACCGACTTCCTTCACCTGACATACCACTCTCACCTGAAAAAAAAAAAAAAAAAAGGGCACTCTGTACCCACAAAAAAATTACGCCCCATACATAGCTGCCCATTCCGCACACATGTCTGCTGGACATGGAACCTATCAATTACAATTGGCTGTACAACAAGTATTATTGTTGTCCTGACACCTCTCTCAGGGGTGGAAGGTGGTTTCAAATGTCACACCAAATTACATACATATGCACAGCTGTTGCTGATGAAGGAATGGGCAGCTATGGTCCTTACCTACATCCCTCCTACACATCCCAAGCTTGTTTCCCTACTGTCTTACCCTCTTTGTGACCCCTTTTTCACCACTTTCCTGTCTCCCCATTTTCTTTTCTTTCAAATAAAATAGCGCGGGTGTGCGCCAGAGTAAGCACCGTTAAGCGGTTGTAAGCGGGTGTGCGCGGAGCTAACCGCCGGTGCGCATGCGTAAGCTCCACGCAAACCAGCGCTAGCCCGGTTACAACTGCTTAAAAGTGCCTTAGTCACTGTGATTGACAGGTCCTGTACTCAGTTCAAAAGAAAAATAAAATCCCACTGTCAGTCCCAAACCCAGGACCGTGGAAACACTAGTCTGCACAACCTACCACTAAGCCATGACTCTTATACAAAAACATTGTGCTAAAATAAATATAACATGTAATAGTAGGGATGAATGTAAAGGGAATATAGGATGTGTTAATGTACACAAAGCATGTCATTTAAAATAAATGTCAAAACTACTGGATTTCCATAATAGTAGTGTGTGAACAGAAACAGCCATGCTAGTTGGCAGCCTGTAGATAATAAGGTCAGTTAAAGTACATAGATATATGTATGCATATCTACATATATATATATATATATAAATATATCTATATATAGTTGTAGGAGTCAATGTGCATACACACTTGCTACAGGGAACATGAGAGAGGAATGGAGAATTGTGAATATACAACACAGCCTGAAGCATGAGAGAGATACTAACCTTTACACTCACAGAACACTGTCCACAGCATACCAGCATGGTCCCCGCCCTCACAATCTGAAAGGGCAACGCCTATCCCACATACCCTTTTATAGCATTGACCTGAAATCACAGTGAGAACTGCAATCAGTACACAACTGGCTGTATGCAATTGGCAAATGCTGGCTTACAATTGGTGCAGAGGCCATCACATGGACCTATGCAGATACCTACAAAAGCATCCAGTGCTAACACTCCCCACATGCAATACATTCATTGCATTGTCTGTAAGCAGACAGAGGGAGAGCGAGAAGTGAGAGAGAGAGAGAGAGAGAGAGAGAGAGCAAAAAAAAAAATAAAAACCAGACACTGTGACTCTGTAACCCGAAGCTGTCAGCACTGACAGTAGCAGCAGCAAGCAGAAGCTGTGGTAATGCAACCAGCTGCGACAAACAGAGGTAATGCAAAGCAGCAGGTTAATAGTGTGCATACTGTGAACCCTCCAAATGTGTCATAGGTCTGTATCCATAGGTATGTCCATGTGATATGTTGTGTGTACATAGTTCCACCAAAAGGGGATGTCCATACATCACATGTCAATCAGTCATAGGCCAGGATCCTGGCAGCATGTGTCTGTGCATTGGCCCAGCAATGGCTGTAGTGACTGCTTTGAAATGTCAGCCAGGCGCAAAAGTCAGGATCAGCCCATCCCAAAGGCACACTGGCTGGGAACAACTGTCTGCAGGTACCTGATGTCACTGCATATGCATCCGATACTGCATAATTCCATAGCTTAGCAGACCAGGCCCGTTATGCATATGATGTGGTAATTCCCAGGGTCAGTCGAGGTGCCCCCTTAGTGGTGTGGGACCACTGTTGCTGTATGCCACTGTCCAGGTACATATCCTGTAGCACGGCCAAGATAAACTATCAGTGTTACATGCAGTGGTATGTCCTCTCAGAGTGCCGGTAGCACACATCCAGGGGGACCACGAGGTCACAGTGATGCTGTGTGTTCACCTCTGCTGAGGGCGGCCCTCACCTGGACATGTGAGATGATAGGGAGGTTACATCCAGCTGGGATAAATATTTCAAAGGTGGGGGAGAAGGAGGGGGGATATGTGCACCAAACATGTCTGCAGGATTGTTGCCAATATCCGTGTGTTCGGTGAATGTTAAGTAGGTGTGGATTAACACAGAGCATATCTGAGGCATGTGGTCCATATGTGTAACATAACTGAATAAGGCCTTGTGGTCATCCATAGTGTTTGTGTTCATTTCCCTCCCAGAGTAGGCCGTGGCTGTTGTTATGACGGATCGTAGCGTAGTACCAGTGCTGACCACAGATGCCTACCCTTAATGTGAATGTGCTCTGTCCTGCAGTAGCTTCCTGCAATTGTCATACAATCTGCCTCTGTCTGGGGCCCACCGGACAGGATGCCTAACCTTTGTGCATAGGGTCTGGGTTAGACATGTGTGTGCAAGTGTCATGCAATCCATGGCATGTCCGTGGTAAGCATTTGCAAAGGGGTCAGCAGTGTGGCTTGTGGCTTCCACTGGCCCAGTGTGCTGCATGGATACCATCTCAGTCCCAGCAAGTGAATAACTGTCTAATCACATACATATCAAAGTAGTCTACTGTGCTGGTGGTGGTGGTGGGATATGTATATCCAGGCCAAGTAACGTCTGTCCACATCACAGTAGTGGATGGTGTCCCACATACAGTATCTTGGGATGAACCCCCAGAGTGAGGTTGTGCATTGCACCTGTCATTGTGTGCTGACCGATGGGGCATGCTACTATGTTGTGTGGAATGTGGCAGGTATTGTTGCACACGTGTTGGCTGAGCACTGATATCTGGCCATGTACCTGTGTATCCACCACGACACACACACATGCAACATATGGGAGTAGTAGTATATCACTACACATGAGTATCATGTATAGTATGTGTGCCATATATTGCTGACATGGTCTGCTGATATCCTGTCTGTGTTCTCTTCCAGGGAGATGACGCAACAGCGTAACCCCGCGTACTCTGTGGCAGAAGATGAGGAGATCACCCAGAGCCTGGTGCAGGAGTATGACATCCTGTTTTCCCGCACCAGTCAGAATCAGCAGGAGAGGGCCGCACTGTGGCAAGACCTTGTCCGTAGGGTAAATGATATTGGCACGCATAACAGGACATATGAGCAGGTACGACATCACTGCAGTGATTTAATCCGAAGTGTCCGGCAGCGTGCATCAGATATCCACAGGCAACAGGTCGCCACAGGAGGTGGGGTGGCCACACCCCCCCCTCACCAGACTGGAGGGGCTACTCCTAAGTGTTGTGGCTCCAGCCCCGGAACACCAACAGCAGTACACCTGCATTATGATGGAGGCTGGTTCCACACAGCAACGCGACATGGAGCGGGCAGGTAATATGCCATATGTACACCTGACTGTTCTGTACACTGTATCATATGCAATATCAATGGCACATATGTGCCCACTGACATTAATCTCATCATTTCTGCAGGTCCCTCCAGGGTTACAGTGAGACAGGCCATCCATGCTGGTGAGTGTGTTTAACATAACCTATAATAGTCCTGATAATGCTAGTAACAGTAGTGTAACTCAGTAGTGCTCTGTGTGTATACTGTGGGGTGTGCATGTGTGCATGTGTGCAGGTGTGCCTGTGCCCATGTGTGCATGTGTGCAGGTGTGCCTGTGTCCACGTGTGCATGTGTGCATGTGTGCCTGTGTCCACGTGTGCATGTGTGCATGTGTGCATGTGTGCCTGTGTCCACTTGTGCATGTGTGCATGTGTGCATGTGTGCATGTGTGCATGTGTACACGTGACCATGTGTGCATGTGTGCATGTGAACACGTGTGCATGTGTGCATGTGTCCATGTGTGCATGTGTCCATGTGTGCATGTGTGCATGTGTCCATGTGTGCATGTGTGCATGTGTGCCTGTGTGCATGTGTGCATGTGTGCATGTGCGCCTGTGTGCATGTGTGTATGTGTGTATAAGTGCATCACTGGTAACAATGCCTGGAGACTGTAAACTGTGTTTCCTGTCTTCATCCCACAGGTTCTGGGGCTGCAAAGGTGACCTGCAGCAGGGAACCTGAATCCTGTGCCACGGCTACTGGTAATGATGATATTTGTGTAATGGTACAGGAAGGTGTGTCAGGGTCTGCCATTGGTCAGCCAATTGACAGTACACAGCTGTCAACTCCATCATTGCGCACAGTCATCCTGCCTGTACATCCTTTGTCACCATTGTCCCTAGGTGATGGACAGGATACAGCGGGCATAGACCAGGGTAATGTGGTACCTGTGGCACATGCGTCCCCATACAGCAGCCATGGGCAGGGTCCTCCGATGGTACCACACAGACAGTTGCCCATGGGTTCTCGTGGGAGCATCCGTGGGCGTACTGCCTCTGGCCGACGTGCCCAAAGAGGTCTGTCAACCTCAGCTATGTTTCGGACTGTCATGCAGGCTCAGTCACGTATGGAAAGGTACACCAGACAGGGTCTGAGGGAGCTCAGAGCATGTCGCACAGCCATGACAGACAGTATGCGTGACATTGCGGATGCTATCATATACAGATGTTGTGGGGACATATTACAGCAGTTCCACAACCAGATGTCCATGAGCCAGGGCAATGGTGGGCGTTTGCAGCGTCGACATGGCCGTATGCCGGCAGCAGCAGCAGCTGGCAGTCGGCGCAGATGACAACAGGCTCGCAAATGCCCCCATAGTGCCAGCAGCAGCCCCAGCAATGCTGGGTCTGTGCTGTCATTGGAACGCCCCAGGAGACCACGTGCACGTGGCTCTGGACAGTCCCAACAGGGACATGTGGTCCAGTCAACACACCCCCGCTTCTGATGACAGTACCCAGTCCGGCTTTGTACTGGATACGGTCCGTAGCACCCCTGCCAGGCACAGGTACCATGTCCGTGCACACAGACACTGATCTGTATGGCCTGCCAGGTGCAGTCTGTGGCTGTCCACAAACCCCTGTATATGGCAGCCATGAAGTGGAACTGTGTGCGCGCATACACACACATGCGAAATGTTAACACTTAGGGCAACCACATACACGCACACACTGCACCAACACTGCCCCACCCTGTACTGCTGCCCCTCACCAACACACATACACACACATGTCAATTGGTGGTATCAGTGGCTGACTCAGGCATACCTAATCCACACCCTGTGCATATGATGACACTGTGCCACCTCCTGCAATCTCCAACATCATTGCAGGAACAGGTAAACACGTTGCTGATGCACAGGGTGACTACATAGATGTGTATTAGTAGTATCATGTTGGTAACAGTACAGTGTGCTGCTATAACTGTGTGTTTACCCCAGCATGCCTGCTGTATACCCCAGCATGCCTGCTGTAGTAACTGTATGAATGTCCTGAATTGTTATCTGCACCCATAGTACATACCAAAGTATAACAGCTGCATATAATTGCATGCCGGTGGTAAGGTTGTCAACAGATAGCCGCATACATGGGTAGCACAGGGGGAAAGCTAACGCAAGTAGTGATATGCAATGGTGGACATGTACAATAATGGTGTCAAGATGCCCACAACGACTATGCCATGTGGATGTTCGTGCATGTAGATATGTGTGCAGTACCAATGTAATCCAAATCACAAATAAGTATGACATAATATTGGTTCTACCATGGGCATCTGTGCTGCGTATTCCTGGGTACATGTTGATAGTGCCTACATATTTGCATTGTTACTTACTGTTATTGTTACCCCTTCTTTGCTGTATAATGCACTACTTCCAGCCCTGTGTACTGTAGCTTTGTTTGCATGCATGTTCGTTTGGGGTCCCCTGGAACACTGCTTACACCTGCAATGCAGAGTTACAGTGCTTCTGTAGACTGCTAGTGACATCTGCATAGCGTATGATATGTATGTCAACTTTACACATGACAGAACGTCACTGTCTGTCCTGTACGCATGTACGTTGCCTGTGACACATTGCACATGTCTTACCTGGCATTTACCCACGTGTGCAGTCATATATGTCAGTGCTATGAAACAGTGGCAGTCCACCCACACATACACACCTTCAGTATGTTGTTCCCCATTGGCCCTATGTGTTGGTACTCACCATGGCAATCACACTACTAGGGTGGCATGTGCAAAGGTAACCTGTGAATCACCTCTATGGTCCAGTCGTGGTTTATGTGAGTCATGTGTCATTGTCACAGCTGCCACATGTATGCAGTCAGCCATCACCCTTGGCCAGGAATGTACAACACATGTGTGGGATGCCACCACACAGCCAATCTGGGGAATGGTCTCTCTGAACCCAGTAATGCCATACCCTATCAGGTGGCATGTCATATATACTACGTCCAGGACAAACGTCAACCCCAATCCCTGCTGCTACTATTGATAATACCCCTGAAGATGTTCCTGATAGCTTTGACCAGTCCTTTACTGAGACATTTCAGGCCCTAGCTAGCCATCTACCTCCTAGCTCCCCTGGTCCTGAAAGCAGCACTTTCATCATAGACAAGTCATGCACCACCTAATCCAAACTCGCATTATGGCAGACACTCAGCATGGCTTACATCCTCATCACAGCACTACGTCAGGCCTCCTAGCCTTTACTAACACCATAAGCCATACTTGCAACAATAATTATATATCTACAGCCCTCTTTTTGGATAATTCAAAGGCATACGATATGGTTGATTACCAACTTGTACTCCACACCCTGCAAAGACTGTCTAGATACTGGAGCCTTCCAATGATGGCAATCCTACCTGCATGGTCGACAGCAGGCTGGCCTCTGGCAGAACAAACCCTCTAACCTTCTACCTAACACCCTCAGAGTACCACAAGGCTCTATACTAGGGCCCTTGCTGTCCTCCATCTTCATTAACGACCGTTATACTGTCATCCCAACAGTCAGCTGTATCCAATATGCTGTATACTCTACTCTGATCTGCTCAGCCACATCTCCAGTAGTGTTATGGTCAGCTACCCAGACCACCTTTAATACAATAGCGAACTGGCTTTCTGAACATCGTCTGATCCTAAATCCCAATCAAACTAAACTGCTGTTATTCCACCAACACGTAGGTCTACCACTTTCACCGTTACCATAACATCAACTGATGGCACAATAATCTCCCCTGACCCATCTCTGAAACTATTAGGTGTCATCATAGACAATAATCTCATATGTGACATACATGTTAACCAGATTAGCAAAGCCATCAATAGACAACTAGGGTCACTTTACAGAATTAAAGCCTTCCTAGCCCCTCCAGCTAAAGGTGCCATAGCTCGCTCACACTTTGTTTCAACCCTTCTGTATGCATCCCCTCTACTCTCGAATATGAACAAGACTGTCCTTAACAAGCACTCGGTTTGCTACAACCACATTGCCAGGTTTGCCACTGGCCCACCTTTTAGGACACATCATTGCATCAATCTAAATCAGCTTGGTTGGCTTGCAATACCCAGCCTAATACAGTATAACCAACTGATTATGGCGTATAAAATCCTCTATAATCCAGACAATACTCCTGCACTTCAATTATTATCACCCCCTATAACACTCCTAGACTGCTTCGATCCTCTAACAAAGTACTACTTCAGACTAGCAAGTTTAATAACACAGCTGGTGATTCTCTCTTTGCAAACCCTGTAAGTAGATCCTGGAACTCACTTCCAGCTGATATTACCCTACTGGCCACCTTAGGTCATTTAACAGTAGACTCAAACAACATTTGTCACTTAACTGGCTATGTCAATGTATCAAGCCTGGCTAACTTGAATGTGTAACTTATGTGAACCACTTTACTGTGTAATTTTAATTTAATCCTGGCTTGTGCTCAGGTCTAACATTAACCTGTGGAACATGTTTGACTTTCTTACTTATGTAATCTCTGTAAATAATCTGTTTGTACTATGTAATGCTAGTATTATGTAATGCTGTATCTGCTATCCTCGTAGCTTGTCTCCACGGGCCTCCCCTGGAAATGGACATGCATCCAGTTGGGCTATCCCAGTCAACAAATGTAGGATAAATAAATAAATCAATACAATATATTACAGTGACGACAATACCAGTCAGACATTGACACACACTGACAGCATGCTGAACACACTGGGGCATACGTGGGGACTCAGACTAGCAGCCTGCCTGGGCATCACACACCTCCGCAGCTGGCACACAGGCATATGTTCCGTCGGAACAGAGCACATGCCACACATGGCAATCACATCCCCTGTGCCACACACTCACAGCCTGTAGGGCTACACAACACACCTGCTACAGACGTGTCAGGTACCTGTCATGTGTGCTGCACTGGGGTCCTGCTCAACAGGCTGTATCTGGTGAAGGTCACAGTGATATGACTCAGGGGCACTATGGTCCACCACAGCACACATGCATACAGGTCAGTCAGAGGCATGGACAGATATGACTCACTCATTGACCATGCCAGTGTGGCTGCTTGAGACATACCTCCCTGGACTACATGATAGGGAACATAGAATGGATCTCTCAGCATGTGGCACAGGCCAGTATGAGCCTGATGTTGGTTGCCAACATACCCTCACCAGGTATTCTACCACTATATGTGGGAAGGGTGTTGTATGTCTACATTATGCTCAGTCTCCACTGTCATTCATAGGGTATCCACTGGCTGTCAACGTGTGCTTACATGCTAGGGAAGCCACAATGATGTGCATGGGTCATCTTGCACGTGACACCCATGGCCCGATGTATAATGGCAAGGCTCCTTGGTACACACATACTGCCTTATGCTGCAGGACATGGTTTACATAGCGAACTCCGTGGGTATCACACAGGATAGGACACTAACAGTGCTGCTACACAACAACAGCAGTGTACACCGGAAGATGCATGCACCAGACACTGCCCTCAGCACGGTGAACTGCAATGTCTGTGCAGTACCAGATTCATGATTCATGGCTCACAGGTGTTACCCATCACTGACAGGTTATGCTCCATACCATGCCTGTCGTCCCCTACACATGTAACACACATGGATAGGGGGGTGGTATCCCAAGGTAACACAGATACACACACCTCCAGGTTGTTGGCACAGCACAAACCATCAGGGCCTACTCATGTGCAGCTGACAGTGTGTCGGACTGCCATCTGGTTCATAGCCTGGCACACACAACCCTCACATACAACACAGGAAGACCACCGATCCTCCATAACAACACCGGCAATATGACAGTCTCATGAACTGTGTTTATAAGGCCGTACTGCATCCGGCTGAACATTGTGTGTGAGCATTACTGTAGCTACAACACTCTAGTTGAAGAGTTCACAGCATGTGGTCACCGAATTGCAGTGGAATGACATGTTACCACTACCACAACAGGTGGGAACATGCAGCACCTGTACATCGACTACATGTACACTATATGGCCCAGACCAGATGTGTATCCCCTGCTGTAGGTCTTTCACCATAGACACCCACACTGTGTAGGGACATACCACGTGCGAACCTTGCACAGTAAGACACAGTCATATTGGTATACATTGCTAATACCATTTATCCACACGAAGCATGTGTCAGACATGGTAACTACTGCAGGTCACAGGTATTTATGTGTATGTGTCACACACATACATCATGTGTGCAATGCCATTGCTGGTTTAGGCAATGGCATGCATTGTTATGTACAAACACCCACACAAGGTCATACTGTGTGACACAACCACACGTGACAGTTGTGGGTTACCAAAACATACCTATCTGTACTCTGACAATGGCAATAGACACAGTAGCAGAGCACACTATTGGCATTACTAGCCAACTAGCCCTGTTTGGCTGTGCTGATAGTGTGGTGACATCCCCTGTGTTTACTGGGGGAGTATGCAGCATCTGGTGTATTGTAGTATTTGCCAAAAGGATCTGTTCTCTCACACTTGCATTTACACACACCCTACTACCCCCACACACATGCACACTTGCCATTTGTAGGATTCATTCCCCTACCTAAGTCATGACACATGAGAGGGACGCATTAGCAAAGCGCACTATTCGGTTTACTAGATAGTTCCTCTTCTCTGGCTATACTTATAGGGTGCTGACAACATCAGTATTTTGAAAGGGTAATGTGCATTAGGTAGTGTGATCTCCTGATTGCCAAAACTAACATGTTTTTCATACGGAAATGCACACACACAAACTCCTAACATGTAAACACACACACATGTCATTTACAGGTTTCAAACTCCTACCTAACTACATTACGATACGCAGGGGAAACACATTAGCAGAGTGCGCTATTCACATTACTGGGAGGCTTCCCTTCTCCTGCTGTACTTATAGGGTGCTGACATCATCTGTGTTTAGAAAGGGGAGTGTGCGTCCTGTAGTGTGTTCTCCCAGTTGCCCAAAGGGGCACATCCCTCATACATATTCGCGCACACACAATAACCCCACTCATCCAAACACACACACTTGCCATTTGCAGGATTCAAACCACTACCTAACTATGTTATGACACTTGAGACGGATGCATTAGTAGAGCGCGCTATTTGCATTACTGGGTGGCTTCCCTTCTCCTGCTGTACTTATAGGGTGCTGACATCATCTGTGTTTAGAAAGGGGAGTGTGCATCCTGTAGTGTGTTCTCCCAGTTGCCAAAAGGAACATTTCTCTCATACATATTTGCACACACACAATAACCCCCCTCATCCAAACACACACACATATCATTTGCAGAATTCAAACCACTACCTATGTTATGACACTTGAGATGGATGCATTAGCAAAGCGCGCTATTCGCATTACTGGGAGGCTTCCCTTCTCCTGCTGTACTTATAGGGTGCTGACATCATCTGCGTTTAGAAAGGGGAGTGTGCATCCTGTAGTGTGTTCTCCCAGTTGCCAAAAGGAACACTTCCCTCATACATATTTGCATACACACAATAATCTCCCTCATCCAAACACACACACTTTCCATTTGCAGGACTCAAACCACTACCTAACTATGTTATGACACTTGAGATGGATGCGTTAGCAGAGCGCGCTATTCGCATTATTGGGAGGCTTCCCTTCTCCTGCTATACTTATAGGGTGCTGACATCATCTGTGTTTAGAAAGGGGAGTGTGCATCCTGTAGTGTGTTCTCCCAGTTGCCAAAAGGAACATTTCCCTCATACATATTTGCACACAAACAATAACCCCCCTCATCCAAACACACACACTTGCCATTTGCAGGATTCAAACCACTACCTAATTATGTTATGACACTTAAGACAGATACATTAGCAGAGCGTGCTATTCGCATAACTGGGAGGCTTCCCTTCTCGTGCTGTACTTATAGGGTGCTGACATCATCTGTGTTTAGTAAGGGGAGTGTGCATCCTGTAGTGTGTTCCCCCAGTTGCCAAAAGGAACATTTCCCTCATACATATTTGCACACACACAATAACCCCCCTCATCCAACCACACACACTTGCCATTTGCAGGATTCAAACCACTACCTAACTATGTTATGACACTTGGGATGGATGCATTAGCAGAGTGCGCTATTCGCATTACTGGGAAGCTTCCCTTCTCCTGCTGTACTTATAGGGTGCTGACATCATCTGTGTTTAGAAAGGGGAGTGTGCATCCTGTAGTGTGTTCTCCCAGTTGCCAAAAGGGACATTTCCCTCTCACAGCCTTTCACACACACAAACCCCACTCACCCACACGCACACACACACACACACACACACACACACACACACACACACACACACACACACACACACACACACACACTGAGCATTTGCAGGATTCAAATCCCTACCTAACTATATTATGACACTTGAGGGCGACGCATTAGCAGAGCACACTATCCGAATTACTGGGCATCTGTTCTGCACCTGTAGTATTTCTAGGGTGCTGACATCTTTATTTCCACAGAGGTATGTAGATGTAGTACTACCTGTCAGGTGGGGGATACCATATATATGCATTTGCAGCCACCTACGTCAGGGTCAGATATGCACATCACACTGGCAGGTTATGTTCTATACCATGCTTTGGGACCACAGGACCTGTAACACACAACACAACCAGTCCAGAACACCACACCCACATCCAGGACACACACTTAGCTTCCCTGGGAACAGTGCCAGGATATGCAGGTATTCACATACACCATTCCAGTTGTTAACATCAGGTACAGGCATATTGTGTGTGAGAACTACTCAGGCCTCTACCACTTTACCCTACCGCCACTACAATTTGTGGGTCCATGTGCTATGGCAGAACCACATACCACAGCCACATGGGTGAATACATATTGCACCTGTCCATCTGTAACGTGGGTACTCACTGTTCCACACCAGAGGTAGACCACCATTGTTGATATCTGCCCATGTCCACCTTTCCCTGGACATCCATATCTCATCTCCACCCCCAGGCAAGGTTGTCACTGCACACAAACTGTGTTTAGCACAAGCAGACTCTTCACTTGTGTAGACTGGGGTGGATGACTTCAGAGGACCCATGCTGGAGGACTATACTGGCCACTCAGCATAATCCTTGACACTTGCATCCTATGAGCATGTGTACAGTTTGCATTGGTCATGCTATCCCACATATACCCATGACTGCTCCACAACATGACACCTGTCAGCTGTACACCAGCCATATATGCGCCGTTCAACGGACAGAGCGACCTAATACATTGCAGAGCTGTAGCCCACAGAGGGAGGACATCTGTGGATGGTTCCAGCACGGCAGTTCATTCACACATACTCATTACAACACAGTGTTGACAGTGGAATCATCCAGAGAATGCAGATAGGGCTCCCCTCAGTCTGTTATTGACAGACACCTACTGTCAGAGATCCTCAGCAACCCTCTCACAGCACACAACGACAACATGGCTGTGGCTTAGCACATTCAATCCCTGAGACCACAACGGTGCCCCTGCTTGACAGAGGCACAGCTCACTAGCCTCACATGTCGCCTTCTGTGACCTACTTTACAGTGGCACGGTAGCCTACTATCCTGGGGATGCAGATGCCAAGCACACTCTGGCTGAGCTGCCATTCCCTGGGGCAAGAAGCCTAGTATTGACCTCTACACCCATATGTTCAATTGTCGGATGCACAATATTTGTTGTGCTGTTCTACTGTTTGCAGGTCTTTATTGCCATAGCATTCCTTGTTCCTATGACCAGCTTGTGTATCTGTGGCAGATGTTTGCATCTGACGGTGATCCACTATATCACTTATGTCTCTGTGGTCATTTACTGTGTGCACTGGGCTGATTGCTGTGTTGTGGTTGGTTCCTGGACTGACGCATAAATACCAGATATGTGTGGCCAACTGCTACACGGAGATATGGCCTAAGTGTGTGAGCATGCCCAGTTCAGCCTTTCCATGGCATGTTGTCTGACATATGCCTCATTTATCAAAGTGTGCGAGCATGCCCAGTGTGAGCTTTCCATATGTTGTACTCTGAAGTCCAACACATATTTGGGTGTGTGTGACCTTCGTCATTATCACATGTTTATGATTGTGTGCTGGGTGTCATGTTGTGTACTAACTGGCCAACTGCTTCATGTCTGCCACAACAGGGATTATACTGTGCCTGCAGGAATTGCATGGGATACTTTGCAGACAGTTCTCAACATACTTTCATAATGACCTAACACTGTAGTATTGTATAGTGTACTGGTTTCGTATTTCACTGTAGTGGACAGTATCCTGGGCTTTAGTCCTATCACTGCTTGACATCTTCATAGTGAGCACGACAGAGTGTGTAGGGGCCAGTTGTGCACATATGACCATGTTGCAATATGTTCAGATATGGACTACCTACACCAGGCTCGTCCAACATTGCTAGTGTATTCCACAACGTGGCTGGACATTGGCAAACACTAGCGATGTTCTGTAGGCCATTTCTGATGGTAGTCGCAGGGTGTGTTTGTCCTTCGACACACATTGTAACTGGAGTTTGCCATTACATATGTCATGGTTGGTATACTGTGCCTCTGTCTACCTCTGACATAACAGTGATACCCAGGGTAGCCTACCATCTCCCATACACTCATCAGGATGCCTCTTGAGGGGTGTCGATATGTGGCACTCTGGCTGACCTGTACCAGGAGTTTACTGCAGTGTGGGGGTGCCTTCTGTATTATGGATCATTCTGTACAGCTTGTCCTATGTATGTCAGTGCTGGGGTTCAGGTCTCTCATGTGCATAGCTCACTGCCATTCAGATTGTACAAGGTGCAACATGTTCATTCATTCCAGGTTGGACATGGCATCATACATCAGGCACAGCTTTCCTGTAGCCGGGAAGGATGGCAGTGTGTGGGGCTGCAGTTTGTTTACTCAGGCAACACATGGCATCTGTTCAGGCTCTTTGCTACCCCTGGTGGGGTACTGTTGTGGACTTTACAGTTGTTGGAGGTGTCTGCTGTGGTATATCCCACAGGGGCTATTGTAGTCAGTTGTGATGCTGATGGAGGATGGCTGCAGAGCCAGAGTGAGTTCCCTTATCTACATCTGCCAGCCTTCATGTTTGGGTGGGTATATGGTACATGTTTCTGCGAACACTACAGACACATGTTTGTCCAGTGCAGGTTATTTATCACCTTTTGTACCCAGGTCTCACATTACATGTTAGGTGCCTCATGGGTTTACACCTGTGTGGTAATTTGTGGGCACTTACTGTATATCCACAGTGGTTGTCTATACACAGTTCTGCGATTAGCTTGCTGACTTGGCTATGGCTACAGTTGTTTGTTTGTAGGTGGCCCTTTTGTGGGTTGCTTGTGTCAGCTGGGGGTCAGATACGGTGGGCTGTTTGTACTCCTCTGCATACATGCTCAGTCACAGTCCTTCCATGTTGGCCTATACCTATGGGACATGTATACAGAACGGGTGTGGGGGGGCCATGACCAGGCCTTGTGGGATGCCACTCATATCCGCTTTGTAGTCTGACATGGATGCAGCATGTCTGACCATGTCAGTTCTGTCCTTGGTCTGCTTTGCAACCCCTCTACTGACATAGGGGTGTATATTTAAGCTGGTGAACATATCCATACTGAACACATACGGTATTGTCTAGAAGCATGTGCACGGTCCAGCTACGCTGTGTGGACCACATAGCCCTCATCAATGACCTTAATGACTGCTTCAAATGGGTCAGACATGTTTAGGGGCCAGTTCTGCAGTTACAACAGCCACAGTGTGTAGGGTCCGGTATCAGTAGGTCCACATTAGCCTTCTGTCTGCGGTACATACTGATCTTTTCCATAGCTGTCCAGAACAAGCTTGTCAGGATCCTGGGGTGTTAGTTTGGAGTATCCATTCAGGCAACACCTTTGTTGTGATGGACCACTATTGTTGTACACTGCTCTTTGAGTAAATACCCTGTAGTAAGGCTGACATTGGCCAGTAGTGTGATTTTGCATTCCATTACTCTTGGGGTCCATGTTGGCCTCAGCACAGGACACCATCACATACCTTTGCTGCTGTGTGTTCTGCTTTGCAGATGATGGCTGTTACCTCAGCATCTGCAATGTCAGGGGACCATCTGCTGGGATAGGTATTTTGCACTCGGGGGGGGGTGTTTGCACTGCACCTGACAGGTTGTATGTTAGCAATATGTGTGTGTGTTTGGTATGTTGTTTGTAATATCTGTGTGATTCGGAGCATATCTGTGGATGCCCAACATGGTTCCTACCATCAGTTGGGTAAGCCTTGTGATTATCCTTAGTGTCCTGTATGTGTTGTATCTTCATAGGTTCATGGGTTCATAGTAGGCTAGACACCCTAGGCCATTGGTAAGCCTAGCTAGAGTGTGTGTGTCTTTCGCCACCCCTTGCTATGTTCAATTATGGCCATTTATGAGGTTCTTCACTGTGCCTCTGTCTGGTCTTGACACTGTGGGGACCCCCAGTATACATGTACGGTCATCCATCCACTTGGCAATATTCCTGTTGAGGGGTGTCAGTGAGGGGCTCTGCCTACCATGGATTGGGATCCTGTTTCTGGGTGTGGGGAGCCTATGGGTTATGTATCTGTCCCTCCAGCACATCTTATTTCATTATGTGTTGAGGTTGACATCTGTGACTCTCACAGCTCCAATGGCTTTGATTTCCTGTGGTGTAGCATGTCCATTACTCCTGTGTTGGACATGGCCTGGTACAACAGACATACAAGGCCTCTGTGTAGGCAGTGTGTGACTGCAGTCAGCTGGGGTGTCTACAGCCAGGCAGCATATGACATATATTTCGCACCCTTTATCCTGTTGCTGGGGTAACTATGAGGTCTTCCAAACCGCTGCAGGTGTCACGTATGGTACATCCCATATGAGTCATTGTACTAGATTATGGGTCTGATAAGGGAACAGTACAGCGGCACAGTGACCCCTGTTGATGTTGGTGTGAATCCTTTCATGATACGGTGTCCAGTATCAACAGTCTTCATAGCCACATTGGCATTGTGGCTGTCACATGACAGATTAATGTCGACCTGTGTCCCTAGGTCCCTGATGACTCCTTGCATACATAATGGTTTGACACCTATGTGGTACTTTGTGTACCTTGTCTGGTATTTGGTGGGACATCCATACTGTCCAGTGTCTTCGGATGTCTGGGTGGGGTTCTTGTGTGTGAGAGTGTGGTCTGTCGCATGCTACAGACTGTACAGCAGTTTTGACTACAGTTATGTGCACATGGGTGGTGTCCGCTGCTTTGTGCATTGTCAGTTACCTGGCTATATGGGTGTCTGTGCTGCATATGGATACTCCCCCTCCTTTGATGTCTTGGTGCAGGTGTTGGGGCCATAACACATGGTATGTGGTATAACCTAGTAGTGCTGGTGTGGTATCACTAGGCCTGCAGCAGGCTTCTGTCACTGGACAGGCATCAATGTTCTCCATAATGGGAAGTGCCTCAGGGGCATGCATATTGCAGTTTACACATCTGGCATTGGTCAGCATTACCCTTATGTTTCCTACCATTTATGTTTTCTAGGGTGGTGGGTAGTCTTTTTGGCCTTGCCTACATACGGCCTAGGTGGCAAAGGCCTTATCCAGTATCCAGATGCACACGGGTAACAGCTGACAGCCACCCCTGTAACAGCAGCATGGCTTGTCATGCTTGACATCTCCAGCGGACACGCATTACACCCTCTTGGACTGACAGCTGTAACTCTGCCAGCTGTTAAACATGAGCATTCTGTGTTTGTACTGTGGCATCATTCTTGGTGAGGGTTGGATGCTGCACACAGCCAGTGTCATCCCGCCCTGGGGTACATACTCGGAGGGACCATCCATGTCTCATTTGTTGTTGACCAGGGAGGTACATCTCAGGTAATTCACACCAGCATGGACATTGAGTGCATCATATTTCTGCTTGCTTTGGGGTGACCTGCGTACTTGTGTTAAGTGGCATTTTGTGGCTACCTACAAGCAGCTTACTCTACCCTTTCCCTTGTTCAGTCTGGTGAGTGGGTCAGCTGTGTTTCTGCCTATACAGACACCTATTACGACTGTATCAGGCATTTGTTTCTCCTTCGAGCCTGTGACTGTTTGGCACACCAGCTTTGCGTACTATTCGTTGCATGTGCTATGTTTGAAGGTTGTGGTTGCTTGTGATCTACTTTGGAGGCGTCTGTTGGTGTGGTGTGTTTGTAATTAAGGCCTCCGGGAAAATTTGTCTGTGTCTATGTGTTTGGTTTACAGTTGTGGTAGGTCTATGTGGGACTGGGTTCGTGGTGTATGTGGTTACCTTCTCCTCCTGACTAGTGTTGACAGTACTGGCTTGTTGGAGCTCAACCTCTGCTTTGGATACATGGATGCATCTATCACATATGTTTGTATTTATTCAGGGGTGTTGTGGTTGCCTGTGTACTTGGTACTGGCGTCACATTGCCTCCGGATTCATAGGTTATACTTGTTGTGGCTGGACTTAGTGGATTGTATGTGTGGACATATGTTGTTGCCATATTACTGGTCAGTGATTACTTCCCTTTTTATGTTTGCTCTATCATGTGGTATCTTCCTCATTCTCTTGCATGGTTTGGTAATGGCTGGAGCCCAGCATGCCAGATGTCTGTGTGTATGGCATTGTGTGTTGTTGTTATTTGTGATTGCATACTCCAAGCATTCCTGGCTGTGTTCATGGAATGCCTGTATAACATGTTCTGTGGTGTGTCCCATATTCTGCACTTGCACAGGGCCTTTTGTGGATTCAACATCGGTTTTGAGGGCTGCAGCCTATACTTTACACATGTTTTTCACTGTGGTATTCTGGCCAGGGACTGGGGTCAGGGTGTGTATTTCCAGTGTGCTTACTCTATGGTCTGGTCTTACCAGCGAGGGGTACACTTCTCATCTTGCCATCCAGTACACATGTTGCTGATTATCACATCCAGTATGCTTACCCCTCTTGTGGGGATAGTACATTGTTCCTGGGCATTCTGGTTTATGGAATCTGGGTAATTTTCTCCTACTGTGTTGGTGCTAGTACAATGCTACCGGTGTATGTCTGGGTATTTTCAGTCGAGCAATATAATGTGGTTTGGGGGGCTTGATATATTCATGTATTCCGACATAGGCCAGGTGCTGTTCCTGGTATTAGGACAGTGGTCTGCAGCAGGCTATATACTGCGAGGCAGTTTTAGCCATTGGTATTTGACCATGGATATTCCATGCTGCTTCTTGTTGTGGTTCCAACATGGGGGTGTGGTTATCCTTGCCATTTCTTGCTAGTCACCCTCCTTTTGTAGCTTGTTCCATGTTTTGCAGCTGTACAGCACAGTATGAGGTGTGACCTGGTAGTGTTGGGTGCTGCTGTGAGCCTTGCCCAGTTCTCTATTACAGGACTGGTATCTACATTCTCCTTACTGTGTGCATTTACACTGCACACATCTTGCTGTTTGTACATCTGTCATGGGGTAGTATTACATCTAGGTTCCTATCCCTTGTAGAACCTATGAGGTTGGGTTTGTGTTTTGAGACTTACCTATTCAGGGCATGTTGTGGGTACTGACAGCCTTTGCCAGTATCCATGGGGCATGGCATGATAGGTGCATGCCACCCCTAGCAGGTGGTGCATCATGTCAAACTCCGCATATCTTCCCAGCCTGTAACACATTGGCTCCCCTTTGACTGACTGCATTACTTCAGCCAATTATTGTACTTGATCTTCTTGTCTTCATAGTGTGGCATCATGCTTGGTGAGGGTGAGATGTTAGGCAGGGTCTTCATGTTTGCATATACTAGATGGTGTTACATTGCTTAACACATGGCAATCATGCCTCAGGTGGTGCTGCAAGGCTGCCTCTGTCGGATGCACATACTACACTCCCTGTACATGTTTGAGAGCAGGTTGTGTCATGTTAGGCATCCCTGTTACTATATGAGTGAGTCAGAGGGGGTAACATTCCCAGGGTTCCTACTGTGTCAGTGTATGTGCTATCGTTGCCTCTTTGCCAAGGCCAGGGCATACTGGGCACGCCTCCTTCTGCCTACTGGGGCAGGCTCAGGTTGTTCCTCCTCCGAGTCACGCTCTGCCTGTGATGGCCTTGGCAATGGTGGAGGCTGTTTGGCCCGGCCCTATGCTGGTCCTGCTGCAGCTGTTTCGCAAGATCATATTATGTAGCATAGCGCATACCATGACAATTTGGGTACATGTAGTTGGTGTGTACTGCAAGGCTCCACCAGATGTGTCCAGACACCGGAACCGTGACTTGAGCAGCCCAAACACACGCTCTATCACATTACGTGTTTGTGCGTGTGCCTCATTATGGCGTTCCTGTTCAGGTGTGTGTGCGTTTCTGATGGGTGTCATCAGCCATGGCTCCAGTGCATAACCTGCATCCCCCACTAGGTGTCCGTGTGGGATGTCCCCATTGGCAAATGTCTGGTACAGCTGCGTCAAATGCCAGATGTGGGAATTGTGATAACTCCCAGGGCAGCCAGCACACACATTCATTATTATGCCCTGGGCATCACACATGACCCGGCAGTTGATGGAGGGGAAGCCCTTGTGGTTAATGTAGGCCCTACCCGCTCACCTGCTGGTGCTTTGATGCGTATGTGCGTGCAGTCTATAGCACCCAGTACCTCAGGGTATTCCGCTATTTGCTGGAAGAGACGCATATTGCTGGCCAATACCTCACGGGCATTGGGGAAATATACATGATCACCGACATGTGCTGACATGGCATCCAGGAACTGGTGTAGTACCCTGGAGGCTGATGCCTGTGATATCCCCATCATATTGCCAGTTGGTCTCTGGAAGGTACCTGTTGCTAGTATTCTTAGGCCAACACATACCTTGGTTTCCACTGGGATGGGTTCCCCTCTGTTGGTGCTGTGTGTGAGGCGTGGCCTGCACAGCTCAACAATTTGCTGCAGGAGCTCTCTGTCCACTCTATAGCACTCTACTATCTCCAGCTCATGTAACCCGTGGTAGGTGACCCTGGGCCTGTACACTCTTCTCCGTCTCCTCACTGTGGGTTGTCTGGCACCACCTGCATTGTCACCACCCTCAGCAAGTCGCCTATGTCTCATTATGACAGCTATGGCAGCCCCTAACATTTCTGCTCTGAGTGAAGCTTTTTCAGTTTTCACTTCTATTAGCTTACTCCTGTCTTGCAGTGTCTCTTAATGGAAACATCCTGCACTACTGTTTGCAGAGTTTTAAGTGCTGGGCTGGGCTACTATTCTGCCTGTGTAATTGCCTGCTTCTAATTGTTTTCACCTGCTAGCTTCAGCAGTTATCCCTGCTAGCTTCCTATTAATTCTGTTGCTTCTTTTTCCTCTCTGTTTCCTCAGGGGGGAGCAACTTGCATACTATCTGAAACACGCTCACAGTGGCTTACACGCGCGCACACGTGCTTACACGGTTTAGAATCTACTTATTCTGGTTTAAACGCACGTACACCCGTGCAAACACTGTTACACGTCTGCCAACAGCCTCCAACATACTCAGCCTGCCTTACATGCGTGCACACCCGCGCAAACAGTGTTAAACATCTCCCAACACGCTCCCACATGCGCACACTGTCCTACTCGCGCTTCATGACGCGCACACGTGCGCATGCACGGCCAGCAAGAAACTTTGGTGTAGGTTACAGTGTACACCTTCCATTTCTTGACTTTCCATGACTTATCTAGTGGCACACCTCTTTCCATGATCTGTGCCTGTCATCTGTCATGGCCTCCAGTGAACTGCATTTCTTTCTACCATTCCCCCCTGTGATGTCACCTATCTCTTACTCTATTCCTCCCCCTTTTGTATCTCTTACACTACTCAGACTGTGCTCATTTGGCATGTGACTGTGAGATTCAGTATCCGAACCCTCATTTACATGAGATTGCGTACTAATGCTTAGTTACATGTCTTAGACTCAGCTTCCCCCCTTAGCAACCACTACACGGTGGCCATGTTGGTTTTAGTCTGCTGGTCCCTGCATTGTAAATCCATGTATTGCATAAAACCCACATTTGTGGGTTTATAACCTTCATTTTTATGTTTTATACAGCGCAGCCCGTTTGCACGGGGCTGCGCTGGGTTTAAACATGGGCGATCACCGAAAAAAAAATTATATTTTTAATAATTTTGCATCGGGTTATCTTGCCAATGGCCACATATTTGGCCATTGGCATGCTTCCTGACTCATATGCAACCTTTTTTTGAAGCTGACATCGCTCCGTTGCGGATTTTGCAGAAATGTACTCAGTTGTCAACTGAGTACATTTCTGCAGCTAAAACGTCTCCTACACGGACTGGTTTCTGCTTCGTGGATCGCTAATATACCTCATTTGCATACCTTTCGGATGCAAGTGAGGTATTTAGCATGTCTACGCCCAGTCTGTATAAAAGACGTTTTAGCTGGTCTCTTACACGGAGTTTAGGGCTGTTCCTGGATCGCGAGGCTTGCATGGAGTGTTGCACGTCTCTTAGACTCCGTGCAAGCCTTCGTGAATCCTGCCCATTAAGTCTGTAGTAATAGAAGGAAGTTAGCATAGGTTACAAAACTAATGGGAGTAATATGAAACCACAGATTAAGATTTGATCAGCAATTCCAACATGCATTAAAAAATATAACACTAGGAGTTATTTATAACATGAAACCTTGTTTATCAGAATATGCACACAAGACTACAGCTTGGAGCTGTTCATTGCCTAGTCTCCTATATGCATTCACTAAGCTCCAGCAATGTCAGCTAACCAAACTGGAGCAATCTTAAAATAAAAGTGCAAAGTGTGCAAGTAAGCACATTAACCACTCACATCATGGTGTGCCACTTCATTTCCTTAACTACTTGGAGCTATCTGCAAGCCTTCACATATATTAAGACTGACAACAACACCAGCTGATCCCTAGACAGATGCCGTTACTAAGACTGACCACAACAGCTTCTGCACCCCCCCCCCAGACAGATGCCATGACTAAGATTGACCACAAGGCTGCTGCACCCCCCAGACAAATGCCTTGCCACCAACTACTTATTAAACTCTTACACACCTCACAAAGAGCTGTGGTCACTTGATCAACATCAGGAAGGGAGCAATTAATCAAAAAAGACAATTTATGCAGCTAAGGTATAACATGCAGCATCTTCACATCAGTGTGAAGAGAGTTAAGGGGCCTTCCCCTCACAAACTGCAAAAGCGTAGTTCTGTTCTTCTGTGCATAATTCTGGTTTTATGCAAATTTATTAGTTCAATTTGGTCTTCTCATATTAAGACTTCTCAATTTTATGTCAGAGGAATCCTATGTAAAGTATAACTGTTACCTCTCTGTGCTGATATAATAAAACAATATATTCATCATTTTATTAAGCTTTAACCTTTGCTATGTTCACCAAAGAAATATACAGTAGTTAGCATTACCACTGGTTCCCATCATAAACACTTACATATAAATAGATATTACATCTGGTGAAATTTGTTCTACTTTGCATTCACAACAGGAAGGTGTCTCCTATTTTAGACATTATTTTGACAACTTCTCAAAGCATCTCTCTATATCTAAACCTTGCGCGTACTCATATCCACAGTGACCATTCACTTCAGTTTGTTTCCTCTGAATGTGTAGCAATATAGGAGTAAATGCTGAGTTTTAATCTTGAATTTTTGTCAGTGTAGTCATTTCAGTTCTCTATCGTGCAAATAACGCAAAAGGGTTCATTTATTTCTACTGCTTGCATAAATTTATACAGTATAAGAGACAACAGCATAATGCAACATACTTCCCCTGCCTTGCGTTCATACAAGAAAGAGTACACGGCTGGTAATCAGCTGTTAACCAAAGATGCCAAGGCCCAGATCATCAGTACAGGTAATAATGTGTTGCTTCATATAACCAAACTGATCACACAAAGGTTGTAAAATAAAGCAATGATTGATGGCATGAGTGATTGCATGTGGTAAGTGGAGATGATAGAAGCTCATATTAGAAGACAAACAATGTAGCTACAGCTACACTAATCTGTAGCATGGAACTAACCCAACATTACACACTGAGAACAGTCATCACACTAACTGGAAACAAAGACTCACCCAAAGGTATGATGCAGGACTCCAGCATATGTAGTATTTATTAACCATCCAGCATATGTAGTATTTATTAACTAAAGTGAAGTCAAAGGTGCCCTGCAAAAGTAAACAGTACTTAGAGTAGTGATCACGCAAAAGAAATGCTTTAGACAGTAAAACTTGAGATCCTTAATAAACATGCAAATTCTGAGAAGCAGAATTATATATGAACAGTACAAGAACAGTACAAGAAGGCTCAAAGACCAAAGAAATGTAACATTCAATAGTGTCAGCACTAGTAAACTTTAAATAATCTCCACCTTTCCTTCCTCCTCACCTTCTTCTCCTTTTCCTCTGTTTTTTTCCTTATTTGCTCAGATGATATAACCCAAGTGTAAACTTCTCCTAGTGTCTCCTATCAGATCTACAGAATGTGGGATAAGTGGATCCAGCACTCAGAAATTCATGGATGGAGGGTACGGAATACATCACAGGGTACTGCCTTTAAGAAAGGAGATGAAGACAGATGGAAACATAGGTTCATAGGTTCATAGGTAGATACTGGGCTATCTGCCCAAAGGCAATTATTAGCCCAGCCACGTTGTGCAGTATTCACCGCCCCTTTGGTTAGTTCCCTAGGCCCTTGATCTAGCAGCTAGTACCCTTGGCCCCTATCTAGTAGAGCTGTTGGTATGATCCCTGGTGTGAACTTTCTGTTACCCATCCACTCGTCAAGGTGCCTCTTGAAGAGTGATAGTGAGGGGTCCGTCTTATGTAGATCGGGACCTTGTTCCATAGCAAGGGAAATCTTTGCGAAGGGAATCTATCTCTATGGCATGTTCTGTTCATTGTTGTGCTGAGGTTTATATCCCTAGAGCATGCAGCTTGAGTGGATTTGGTTTTGCTAAGATGGAGCATGTTCAACAGTTCTGGGTTGGACATGGCTCTGTATGTTAGACAGAGATCGCCTCTGAGAAGGCGGTATGCAACAGAGAAAAGCCTTAGTTTTTTCAATCGTGCTGCATAGGGCAACTGTTTGAGGCCAGTAATCCTCTTAGTGAGGTACCTCTCTGGTCTCTCCAGCTGCTGGAGATGCCTAGCCAGGTACATTCCAATTGGTGCATTGTACTCAATAATGGGTCTGATGAGTTAAGAGTAGAGGGGCACCACTACATCATCCTTAGATCTTGATGTGAACCCTTTCGTGATCAGATTGGTCACATAGAAGGATTTTCTAACCACCTTGGCAACATGGTTATCAAAGGAAAGCTGACTATCTACTTGCGTCCCTAGATCTCTTATTACTACTTCAGATTTCAGGGAGTTACCTCCTATGTGGTAGTTCGCGGGTACTCTGTTTTTTCCAAAGGGGATTACAACTCATTTTTTAGCATTTAGCTAGAGACCATGGCTTTGACACCATGCATCAGTCTCGTTAAGGCCCTTCTGGAAGAAATCCATGTCAGCCAGAGACTCTATTATAGCACCCAGTTTGCAGGCGTCCACAAACTTGGTCAGCCACAGCCTTTCAGTGCTTGTCTGTACTTCTGAGAAGTATACGCCAAACAGGAGGGGCCCCAGGACAGAGCCTTGAGGCACACTGCTCGTTACTGGTCTGGATTCGGACATGGATCCTGCTACTCTTACTTTGTGGGATCTGTCTGAGAGCCAGTTTGCAATCCATCTTGTGACGTAAAGGTTTATGCCCATGTTGGTGATTTTATCAATAATACCCGAATGGGGAATGGTGTCAAATGCTTTAGCAAGGTCAAGGTAAGCCGTGTGTACCTCCTTTCCATTATCTATAGCCTGAGTAACTGTCTCAAAGAAGTCCACCAGGTTCAGGAGGCATGATCTGCCCTTGACGAAGCCGAACTGTGTGGGGTCAAGTGTTTGGAGGTTCCCAATCTCTCCATTTATAAGTTCAATAATGATTCGCTCCATTGCCTTACAGATCAGACTGGTCAGGCTTATTGGTCGGTAGTTCCCAGGGTTGGTTGTGGGCCCACCCTTGTGCAGTGTAACCACCATTGCTGTGTGCCATTCTATGGGCACATATCCTGTCGAGAGGCTGAACAGGGTATTCAGATGCAGGGTTAATTCATTTTGGAGCTCACGTATGACACAGCCCGGATCACCATCTGGTCCCATGGAGGCAGTGTTTTTAGCTTTAGATAGAGCCTTATTAACCAACGTATCAGTAATAATTGGAGTTACACAATCCCCTGGAATAGTAAAAGGCCCTGTAGATGGTGGGGGGGATTTGCACTGAACCAGTCAGCCAAGATGTTGGCAATGTCAGTGGGGTCAGTGTATTTTGTATCATTTTATACTAGCTCAGAACAGACCTGAGCATTGCCATTTAGGCAATATGCATGACAAAAGTGGCTCCAGATAAAGTTAAGAAAAGTATCCTATGATTCTGAATGGTCTTAACAACAATAGTGCTAAAAAAAATTATTTCATTTACATGCTGTAATGTTTCTTAACAACCCACATGGTGCATATCAAATTAACCCTTATGTTAAAGCATTACATATCACTACTATAGGTTCATAGGTTCATAGGTTTATACTAGGCTATCTGCCCTAAGGCATTTATAAGCCTAGCCCAAAGTTTTGTGGCTTATGCCACCCCTTATATGAAAAAATACTGTACCCATTAGTTTGTTGTGCCTCTGTCCAGCAGTGACACAGAGATGATTCCCAGGGTAAACCTACGATCTCCCATCCACAGGTCAAGATTTCTCTTGAACAGAGCCAGCAAGGTGCTCAGCCTCACATTGACCGGGATTTTATTCCACAGCATAGGGAGTCTCTGAGTGATAAATCTATCCCTCCAGCACGTCCTATTTAAATCCGTGCTAAGGTTTAAGTCGCTTGCTATAGTGGTTTTGGTGGATTTGGATTTTTTGAGGTGGAGCATGTCCATTAATTCCGGGTTGGACATGGCCTTGTATGTCAGGCACATGTCACCTCTGAGCAGACGGTATGCGACTGAATAGAGCTGGAGTTTCTTCAATCTGGCAGCATAGGACAGATTTTGGAGTCCCTTTATCCTTTTGGTGAGGAACATTTGGGGTCTCTCCAATTGCTGCAGATGTCGGGTGAGATACATCCCGAATGGGGCATTGTACTCGATCATTGGTCTGATAAGTGAAGAGTACAGGGGAACAATGACCTCACTAGATCTGGATGTGAATCCCTTCATGATCAGATGGGCAATGTAGAAGGTCTTTCTAACCACTTTAGCAATGTGAGTGTCAAAAGAATGGCCACTGTCAACCTGGGTCCCCAGGTCCCTGATAACCTCTTCTGTGCTTAGTGGATTGCCACCTATATGGTAGCTTGGGGTTACCTTGTTTTTCCCAAAGGGTATGACTATACATTTTTGGTGTTTAACTTCAGGCCATGGCTCTGGCACCAGCTATCTGTTTCCGTGAGTCCCTTCTGAAGGATATCCGTGTCCGATGCACTTTCCACTATGGCACCCAGTTTGCAGTCGTCTGCAAACTTTGTCAGCCAAAGTCCTCCCATGTTGGCCTGTACTTCTGAGAAGTAGATGCCGAACAATAGGAGGCCAAGGACTGAGCCCTGTGGGACACCACTTGTGACCGGCTTGGAGTCTGACATAGCGCCAGCAACTCTAACCCTGTGGGTTCTGTCCTTAAGCCAGTTTGCAACCCATCTTGTGACATATGGGTTTACATTTAAGCTGGTAAGTTTTTCTACAATACCCGAGTGGGGTATTGTGTCGAAAGCCTTTGCAAGGTCAAGGTAGGCTGTATGGACTGCCTTTCCCTCATCAATGGCCTTGGTGACTGTTTCGAAGAAGTCGACCAAGTTCAAAAGGCATGATCTGCCCTTGACGGCCAAACTGGGTCGGGTCCAATGTCTGCAAGTCCCCTATATCTTTGTTTATGAGCTCCATTATGATACTCTCCATAGCTTTGCAGACTAGACTTGTTAAGCTTATGGGGCGGTAATTACCAGGGTCCGTAGAGGCACCGCCTTTGTGGAGTGGGACCACAGTTGCCGTGCGCCACTCCTTGGGCACGTATCCTGTGGTAAGGCTGAGATTAAACAGCTGCCTTATGTGCGGGTTTAATTCCTCATTTAGCTCATGTAGCACACAGCCAGGGACACCATCCGGTCCCATTGATGCTGTGTTTTTAGCTTTAGAGAGAGCAGCTTTCACCTGCGCATTTGAGATGTCTGGGAGGCTACACTCCGCTGGGATAGTTATCTCTCCTTTTAGGGGGGGAGAGGGGGGGGTGAAGTTTGCACTGAACCTGTCTGCCAGTATGTTGGCAATGTCTGTGGGTTCAGTGATTTTTGTATCATTTTGGACTAATTCTGAGCATATCTGGGAGTTTCCACCCAGTTTCCTAACATAGCTGAAAAAGGCCTTATGATTGTCCTTTGAATCCATGGCAATTTTTCTCTCAAAATTGGCCTTAGTTGATTTTATGAGTGCTCGTATTTTTTTACTAATAATGATCAGGGGTGACTTCCCTTTTATGGATTTTGTTCTATCATGTAATAGCTTTCTCCTCTTATTGTAAAGTTTGTTAATGGCTGGGGTCCACCAGACTGGACGTTTGCCCTTTGTGGAAAGAGTCTTGGTTTTATTTGGGATTGCCTGATCCATGCAGTCCTGGAGGTGTTCATAGAAGGCATTTGTAAGGGCTTCCGCAGCTTGGGTTGTGGTTTCCACTGGCTCAGGAGCCTTGAAGGATACCACACCAATCTTGAGTAGTGTGAAGTTTGCTTTAGAGAAGTTCTTCACTGTGGTCTTTTTTGTTTGGGGTGAGGGCTGGATGTGGATTTCCAGTGAGATTAGTTTATGATCAGATCTCACCAATGAGGGATATACTTCCGGTGTGGAGCATTTTGTCCCCATGTTTGTGATAATGAGATCTAGTATATTTTCTCCTCTTGTGGGAACAGTGACTAGCTGTTCCATGGCATTTGAATTTATGAACTCCAGGAACCGTTGGGCTAGAAAGTTAGGGCTTGAGTAATGTTCCCAGTCTATATTCGGGTAGTTGAAGTCACCCAATATGATGGTGTTTGGAGATACATTTATACCCTCCAGTGTCTTCAGGAAGGCTGTGTGGGGTTCCTGAGTTTGAGAGGGTGGCCTGTAGCATGCTACAATTTGTAGAGCAGTTTTGCAGATGGTTAGTTGCACCTGGATGGTTTCCGAAGCTTCGTGCGTTGCCACCAACCTGGAGGTGTGGGTATCCTTTATGAATATGGATACACCCCCTCCTTTTGTGGTGTGGTCCGGGTTTTGGGGTCGGAACGCATGATATGAGGTAAAACCTAATAGTGCCGGGGTGCTCTCAGGAACCTTGAACCAGGTTTCAGTAACAGCACAGACATCGATGTTCTCCATACTGAGAAGGGCCTCGAGTGCGTGCATTCTGAGATTTAGACTTCTGGCATTGAGCAGCATTACCCTCAGTTTCTTCCCATTTTTGTTTTCTAGGGTGGTAGGCTTAGAATTTGAGCCTTGCCTAAAAAAGGCACTATGGGGGTGGCAAGAGCCTTAGCCAATATCCGGAATCCCAGGGGTGACAGGTGCAAGCCGTCCCTTTCGAAGCAGCGTGGCTTGTCAAGCATGTCATCCCAGGCAGACAGACACTGGATCCCCTTTGAATGACACCAGACATTAAGCCAATTGTTAAAGCTGATCATCTTGTCTCTATATTGTGGCATCATTCTTGGTGAAGGAAGGATACTGCTCAGGGTCAGGGTCATACCTGCCTGGGCTACATAATCAGAGAGCTCCTCTATGTCTCTTTTCATGTAGTCCAGGGAGGTACGTCTCAGGTCGTTCACACCAGCATGGACAATGACTGTGTCATATTTGTACTTGCCGTGGAGTGACCCGAGTGCTTGTGTTATGTGGCGGATTCTAGCGCCCGACAGCCAGCTTACTGTGACCCTCTCCTTGTTCAGCCTGGTGAGTGGGACGTCAGTGAGTCTGACTATGGAGTCACCTATGACAAGTATGTTTGGTGTTGTATTTGGCCTTAAGGGCTGTGACTGCTTTGCACACTGATTTTGTGGTTTATGTGTTGCTTGTGGGGTGTCTTGAGGTAGCAGTTGTTTGGATGTCTGCTTTGGAGGCCTCTGCTGTTTAGGTAAATTTTTACTCAGAGCCTCCGAGTATGTCTTTGTGTGTTTATGTGTTTGATTCAGTGGTGTGGTAGCATTATGTGAGGCTGGTTTTGTGGTGTGTGTAGTTGCCTTCTCCTCCTGTCTGGTCTTGCCAGTCCTGAGTTGAGAGAGCTCAGCCTCCAGTTTGGCTAAATAGCTGCATCTCTCGCAAGTATTTGTGTTATGTGGGAGGAGGAGAGGGTTGTCTGTGTACATGAGGCTGCTAAAGAATTCCAGCTTGGAGTGAAAAAAAATGTCTTCTGTATGTTAAAATATGGTGTATGCAGTTATTTTTGTAAGATATGACGATCTTTGTCATTTATTATTAAGCATGTGTCCCTACATTATAAAAAGCAAAAATGTATCAAAGGTTTTTGTTTATCCTACAGTTTCGATATTTCTGTATTAAAAGTTGTCCTCCAGTCTTTCAACTAATTTAGACTTTTCAGAAATAAAAGCAGACCAGATACTAATCTACCTTTGTTTTATATGTGAATAACATTGATTTTTTACAAGATGGGTTTGATATTTTCCTGTTTTGTCAATTTCTAATATATATTAAATACACATCATTCAGGTTTTAGCCTTGTTACTATGTTTTCTAGTAATATGGTTGTGTAGGTTTAATGTTTATTAATAAAAGTGTCTCATTTTCTTAACTATAATAAAATACAGTTGTTACTTTAGATATCAGCACAATCCATTTTAGTGGGTTAAAGCATCTTCAATACATTATTAGTTGTGCCCAGCCTATAGCGAACAAAGGACTATAAGTCTACACAGCAGGTAAACTTAAATTATACAATGACTGCTGATTAGTATTCCAAAACGTGCGTGCTGACTGGCCAGCCCAACCAGTATGCCCATTGTAAATCCGACTTATGCTAATGGAAAAAGGTCCGGTCGTCTGGAATTTTTCCATTAGTATAAGTCTTGATTTTTTTTTGTTTTTGTTAGGTAGCAACAGAGAATGGAAGATCTCCATTGCTGTAATCTCGCTATGTTATATGTTTAACATAGCGAGATATCTTAAAAAAAAAAAAAGCAACAGAGATCTTCCTTTCTCCGTTGCTTTTTTTAAAGATATCTTGCTATGTTAAACTTGTTTAACATAGTAAGATAGCTTTAAAAAAGGGAACGGAGATCTTCCTTTCTCCATTGCTTTTTATAAAGATATCTTGCTATGTTAAACTCATTTAACATAGCAAGACAGCTTTAAAAAAGCAACGGATATCTTCCTTTCTCCCTTGCTTGCTCAACACAGCTCTGATGTACTGCGTAAGCATACGCATGTGCAGTACATCAGAACTAGCCCCAGGATATCGGAAAACAGCGGAAGGGCACCATGCAGGTATTATACAAAGGCATTATTTAAGAAAAGTAATTTTTTTTTTTTCTTAAATAATGTAATTGTATAAAATAGCAATAACCCATGTCTGGGTGCGGGTAATGCTAGATTTACCCACGGTTGTCTTTGGCCACTCGGGCTTCGCCCTCATGACCAAACCACACCGACTGTGGGTAAATCTAGCATTACCTGCACCCATACGTGGGTTTCTGCTTAAATACTGACTTCTTTACTACCCTTCTTCTCTTTTCTCTACATCATTAAGTAGTTTTCCCATCTAATGGATGGAAATGCTTGCCATCTTATGCTATTCATAAAGTTACAAACATGTATGTACACCATAGTAAGTTAATTTCAAGTCCAAGAAGTCCATCCACAAAATATGAAAGTGAAATATATGCTTATGTTAAAAAGAGAGATCAAAATATTTGCTTTGGAGTAAATCAAAATTTTAATTTACAAGCAGGGGATTCTGTTATTTCCTTGCATTTTATATACACTTGAATGTGTAGAATCTCAGAGGAAAGTGTAAAAGATTTTCCATAATAACAGTTCTGCTGATGAAGATGCAATATCCTGAAATAATAACATAATAATATTCTGTTAGTAAAACACTACAGCTTTACATATTCTTATACTGTCTAAGAACAATTTTGAGTACATTTTAATGGTTAAAAGCTGATTGGAATGTTTCACAGTGTTAGCCGATCTTAGTTTAAGAGCCCATGTGTCTGGTCAGATCAACTTTAAGAGTGTAATAGACATGGTGCACCTTTGTCAACAGACCTATGTCTGCATGAACCATTTGCATAATTAATTAGACATACAAACTGAATAACATGAGATTGAGCAACACACTTGAATGTAATACGAGCCAAACAGCAGTTTACTAATCCTGCCTGTGTGTACGTATTGGGAAGTGGAGAGGGGCCGGGCTGTAGTCTACCCAACAATTTAAACTTCTGTTTATAGCTATATTTATCTTGATAACTGGTGACGGAAGGTCTTCAGTGCATGAGAGATGATCATTTCATCCCTTAAGATCACAATAGTGCAGTCAGAAAGTTGCTTTTGCATTCTGTGAAAGGTTTTAGCTGTGATTTTCTGCCTAACTTATAGTTAGTGCTGTGTTTGAGATAATTTTCATTGAGGTTTGTATTTAGAAAGAATTACACTTACCTTGTTGGAATAGCAGAGAGTGTTAGTAAGTTATCAGTGAACACATATGAGCTACTCTAAAATGCCCAGTTATGACAACGGTATCATCAACACTGTCCTGCAAGTATGATCTTTTTGAAGTAGGATTGTGCTACCAACTGTAAATGCAATATTATGCTCACAAAATAAACTGCTACTCCCATATCTGCAGTGAATTTTGGGCATAGTTAGGGTTCGGTGAAGGGGGCAGTCGCTCCAAGTGCAAAGCATTAGTGAAAGTGATAGGCAGCTTACAATCTGTCTTGATGCAATACAGGAATTAAGAAATGTCAGAACAGAAGAGCTGTAACAATCCATCTGTGACATAAACTGCTGCAGCTGGTTGGTAAAATGTATCACTATTTATTCTCAGACCTGTCCATTAAAAGATCTAGAAAATCACCTACAAATAATACCTGAATATCTCAAATACAGTGGCCTCCTACTTAACTTGAAAAAGCACTAAAGTAATGATCATGACTCTAGACGACTCATTAAACCTATTTCACTAAACCTATTTCTCATCCTAGAAACAAGTACATGAAATACCTAGGAGTATCCTGGATAAGTCATTAGATTTTGCCATGCATGCAGCATGTACCAAATCAGAAATGATAAATGTCCTTTTCTGGATATTAAAAATCTCAAAACTATTTTGCTTGTCAGAGAGAAATAAAATAGTGAAAAGGCATTCTGTTTGCTAATTAGACTATGCCCTCCCAGTTATTACCAATATCTCTCAACCAATTTAACATCCCATCAATCCATGTCCAAAATTATCTGTAGGTTTCTATTTTGCATCATTACGAATATCAATAGATCATACAAGAAAAGACCATTGGCTTATCTATTTCAGAACATGCTGGCTTCTTTTTTTGCTGCACCTTGTTCAGATTACTACATCTTGAATCCCATTCCCATCTTGCAATCAGGACGACACATTCTTCAACCAAATTCTTCAGTCACATATAAATGACAACCTAATTGTTAATGAAAGTATGAAATAAACTTCTCTGTACTGGCCATGCTTTATCGGTTCTATGACCTAAGGCCTGGGACACACTTCATTTATCACTCTGAGACCTTGTAGACTATAAACAGTTTCAGAAACAGTTTCACATTTTCTAGACAGACCATGCCAAATCTTTCACTAAGCCATCCGAGCTGTTTTTGACTTTGCTTTTTTCCATCCTAATGACCCCTAATCACACAGATTCTATCTTAGCCTTTCTTTCTCATCTCACCTAGTAGACCTTTTTCACCTCAATACAATCGTAACAGTAAAAAAAAAATCTTTATTTTTCTAACTTCCCGTTTACCTTGCTGTGACCTTCCTTTTACATTAATCACTATAATGTCAGTGGTACACCAGGTACCACACACACCTTTGGTGTTGGAAGGCTAAATGACTGTGGGTTCTATTTCCATTCTTGGAGACTGGATTGCTGAAATACTGTTGTAAATGGGTAGGATTGGATTGCTGACCCCACTGAGAAGCATTAGTGGGGTGCAACACTCCTAAGTGTGTCATCCGTCAGATGAAAAATGAAACTGATGTCTCATCTACTTGAGTTTGTGGTAGCTTGTGTGGTTGTAAAAAATCCTATGACTCCTGCCAAAAAGAGTAGAGGAAGTACTCCAATGCCCTGACCACATTCTTCTAGTAGTAAAAATACCACCTTGCATCTCGTCTAAAACAAGGCCATTAACCTAGTGGGACTAACTCAGTCAACAAAGGATACATAAATAAAAATGAACAAATAAAACCTGAAGCTTGTGGTTCACATCATCTCTGTTCAACACAGTTGTCTACTGCTGCATCATTCTTTGTGATTTTACTTCCTTTGGATTTCATTCCATACAGGATAATTATATATACGTGTGTAAATGTATAAACTTTTATAAATGTGTGATAGTTCTTGAACACAAAGTGTAAACTTACTTTATATATCTGCACTTAAACTATGGCTAGTTTTGACCGATACGTAGCATATTGGGCTGTGCAAATTAGTAGGGGTAACATCAACATTTAGAGTGTGGGTGACACAAAGACAAAGATGGAGCAGCTATATAATTATCAAAATAGTGTGGCATGGAGCACATTGTGATGATTCCATAATGACGTGGAGATGAAGGGCACCATGCAAATGGTCACATGGATTATTCAAATGAAGGAATCCAAAGGAATCCAAACTGCCATCATGATCAAGAAAACTATAAAAAGCAGGTACATACAAATTTTGATTGTTATGATTCATGCTGTACAATGGGACTGATGTTAGGAATATCAGCAGAAATTGCTCATCAGCATTTTCTGGGAATGCCAGTGTTTGTAATGTTGCATCCATATCAAAGGGGGTTGTATAAACAGTGTCTGTCATAGTAGCAGCAGAAGGGCAGGATGGAGCATCAGGGAAGAACATGCAGAAGCATCAGGCAAGGCAGAGATGAGTGCCATAACTTGAGGCACTGGCAATGGAGTAACATCTGTGACATAACTATTGGATGTGAGACGGAATAAAATGATGTGTTCAGTATTACACCCAACTATTGAAAGCACAATCCCATTTTTGTCATCCAGGTTTTGAGATTAAAAACTGTTTCTTGAACTAAATGTTGTAGCATGTTCTGGAATTTGTAAATATATATATATGTTTAGCCATATCTTTATATCTGTTAATACATTTTGTTCATTTCTTATGTGATTCTGTTCACCCAGGCTGTGTCTGCAAATGATCTATTAAGATCAGTGTACTACCCCAGTAAACAAATATAAATTAATTAATCAATTAATAAAAAGTAAATAAAAGGCAGTGAATAGATTGGCTATGCTTTGTAAAAGACATCACGGTCGCCACATAGGTTAAAGGGCTGGAAGGGCACAGTCATCATCATTTGCATTGGAGGAGGAACACAGTGACAGCTAACTGAAGCAATATAACATGGAGTAGGGCTTGGATGTGAACTCTGTAGCCACTTAATCAGTAAGATCGTGGTAAGCCAGGGCTCATATTTTGCTGTGGTGGTCAGGTTGCTAACATGTCACTGTTGACAGTGTTCACTGCATTGATTTGCAGTGTCAGGACTCAGTGAAGAACACGATATTGTATAGTTACAACTACAGGACCTTGCACTTTCACTCTGAAAAGGTTTTCCATAAGTTGACCATGATAAATGCCATTGCCCATTTCCTTAGTGATGCCAACATTGCAGGTAGCAGGCTGGTGCCCACTGGTACCAGGGAAATGGGTACAACTATGGGATCATGAATGTTCAGTTTGGTGAGACATGCAAGGTGTTGTTTCAGATGGGTACTACTGACCACTATGTAGATGACATCCATGACTAGGAAGAGAGGCTGTGTCTGCACAAGAGAATGGAAGTGGTAAAACTAGAGAACCATGCATGTATGCACAACCTAATGACGCTCACCAGGTGTTGAGCCTGAGAAACATTGTTGTCTAAGACCTGAATGATGATGACTACAAGTGGCAGACTGTGCACCAAAAAGTGACAGTTATGTTCTCTCAACAATGGTCTGTGTATTCTGAGCTTAGGATGGTCTGTACATACGTCTCAACTGTCCAGATTTTTTGCAGAATGCCCACGTTTTTGCCTGATACTTTTGCTCTATTCCTCATAACATTTTTGGAATTCTGACAAATTATTGAGGATAAAAGTCACTAAATAATGATAGATAATTGAGTTTTAAACTTAATAACCCTCTGAAAAATGCATGCTAACACAAGCCATGTTATTGTGTCAACTAAACTTAAAAGAGAAATATTTAAAATCTGTACCTAATTTTGGGTCTTTGTCACCTCATTCATTTTGGTTTTGCCTAGATTTCTTGGGTTAAGAGGTTGAGAGGTATGGGTCTGTGCCAACCACCTCTCTTCTGGGCCCTTACATGAAAATTCACTGCAAGGCTTGTGGAGGCAGACTAGATGGTTGTTATAATGTGTTTCATGGAGGCACTTAAGGTGTCAACCTTTCCCCCACTGAACTCAGACATAGTATGTGCTCCCCGTACCTGTACACAATGTTGTTGTTGCGTGATTTCCAACAATTTATAGATCACACTCAAGATCTCCACAATGTTCTGGGTAGCAGCCACCTCCACCTGGATCACTGACCTGCACATCTACTAGTTAATGACCTGTGTTATAGTCATGTCAGAAACAGTCCTGAATTTATGACTGGTTTCCTCCAGTATCTGTATTCTGTGCTAGGTATTCACATCTTAGAGGTTATACTCATGTCAGATGTGATATGTGCTCTGGTGATATAGGTGGAGCCTGTGGGGGACTCTCAAGTATAGGATGTTAGTCATGCACTGACGAGATTGCGTGTTCAGTCTGTTCCTCTATAGGATCCTCTAAAATAATGCATGTAGATGATCCTCTTCCCCTCTAATGTCACAGACAGCACAACGAACCTGACAACAACCCTTCAAAATAAATATAACACCAAATTTAAAAATAACCCACTGTGTGGAATGCAAATATAAACATGCTATACAAGATCATAACACATAGAAATAAAGGTTGTACTCCAAGCACCAAAATCTTCCTTGTCAAACTTAACAAAGAACTCAGGACCTTGATTAAGAAAAAGCAAAGCCAGTTATAAGTTGAAAATAGCCACCCAGACAAAAGCTCATCACAAACCTTCTTTAATTATGCCATAAACTTTAGAAATGATACAGAAAACCTCACTGCGCTAATAGTAAATTATATCACTTTCTCCCTCTCTGAGGGCAAAGTCAATAATATATATTAGTGGATAGATTTAGTTCAGATTCCACCCTTCTCTCCCATCCCACAGTCCCTCATGACATACCAACCTACACACCCCTCAGTCTCCCAAGAACAAGTCCTCAAAGTCCTACCCAAGGCCAACAAGACTGTTTCTATGGGGCCAGACAACATACCAGACTGCCTCCTGGTCAGCCTAAAATATGATCTATCAACTTCCCCTACAGAGGTGATTCATTATCAGCCTACAAACAGGGTTTATACCAAAATAAATGGAGAACTGAAGCAGTCATTCCCATGCACAAAGGCAGGGCATCAACTGACCTATTTAACTGCAGACCTATAAGTCTGACGATCCTCATATTTAAGGCTAGGGAAAGGATCATAGGAGGTTACTAGGCTAATGGCCCTGGGGCCCTTACAAGTCTAGCTAAGAATTTATCCCCAAAAATAAACTTTAGTTAGCGCTTGTTGCCCCTGTCACTGAGGGACACAGGTGGAACCTCCTGGGAAAAAATTTGTGGTTTCCCATCCACTCATCAAGGTTCGTGTGAAGAGGGTCAGAGAGGTACTCTGCTTGACATGTATGGGAAGTCGATTCCAGAGACAGGGCTCTGGGAGACAAACCTGCATCTCCAGCAGGTTTTATTGATGTTGCATATTAGATTTAGGCCTCTTGAGTGGGTAACGCATGAGGAGCTAGACTTATGGATATGGAGCATTTCTAGTAGGGCAGGGTTCGATATTGCCTTGTAGGCAAGTAACAGATCACCTCTGAGCATTCTGTATGATACTGAGTACAGTAATAGTGATTTGAGCCTGTCCACATAGAATAGGTGCTGGAGGCCATGGATTCTCTTTGTGAGGTATTTCTGTGGCCTTTCCAGTTGGTGCATGTGTTTGGAGAGGTACATACTAAATGGAGTGTTATACTTAATTATTGGCCTAATGAGAGAGAAGTACAGAGAGGTAATAACCTCCTTTTTTCTGGATGCAATCACTTTCCTAATAAGATGAACCAAGTAAAAGGCTTTTCTGACCACTGCCACTACATAATGGTTGAATGTGAGATTGTTGTCAACCTGAGTACCCAGGTCTCTCACTACAGGTTGTGTGCTTAGAGGGTTGCCATTGCTGTGGTAATCAGTAGGTGCCATGTTTTTGCTGAATGGTATGATAATACATTTTTTTGCATTTAACTTAAGGCCATGACTTTGACACCAGTCATTTGTTGTTGTGAGACCCTCGTGCAGTATGTTAGTATAATTTGGGGCATCATTGACAGCACCCAACTTACAGTCATCCACAAACTTGGTCAGCAACAGGTCTTTTGTCTTTGCCTGGACCTCTGAGAAGTAGATGCCAAACAGTAGGGGTCCCAGGACAGATCCCTGGTGAAAGCCACTAGTAACAGATCTGCTGCTGGAGAGGGAGGCACCTATTTTGACCTTGTGGGTCCTATCAGTGAGCCAGTTGACCACCCACATGATGAGATAGGGATTTACACCAAGTTGTATTAACTTTTCAATGATGCCTGAGTGGGGGATTGTGTCAAAGGTCATGGCCAAGTCAAGTTAAGCTGTATGTACTGACTTTCTGTCATCCAGGGACTTGGTGACAGTCTCAAAGAAGTCAACCAAGTTCAACAGGCAAGATCTGCACTTGACAAATCTGAACTGGGTGGGGTCAAGTGCTTGGAGATTGCCTATGTCCTTGTTTCTGAGATCTATAATAACACGTTCCATGGCTTTATAGATCACATTTGTCAAGCTAATGGGACGATAGTTTCCAGGGTCAGTCATGCATGACCTTTGTGCAAGGGGATGACAATGGCAGTTTTCCACTTTGCTGGAATGAAACCTGTACTTAGGCTGTGCTTGAACAGAGTGCTCAGTGGTGAAGCTATTTCTTGCTGGAGATGGTGGAAAATACAGCCTGAGATACTCTCAGGTCCCATGAAAGCTGTGTTCTTTGCCTTGGATAGGGCCTTTAACACTTTAGCTATGGAGATGTGAGGTGTGAGACAAGTATCAGGGATGATGAATGGCCTTTGGGAGGAAAGGGGATGAAGTTTGCACTGAACCTATCTGTTAGCAGGTTGGCTAAGTCAATATGTCAGTGTAAGTGGTATCGTTAAGTACTAATTTGGAACAAGCCTGGCTTTGCCATGGAAGTTCCTGATGTAACTGAAGAAGGCTTTGTGGTTTCCCTTTGTTTTAGAGGCTAGTTTCAATTCATAATTGGCTTTGAAGTGTTCACTAGTGATCTAATTTGCTTGTTGAGGCTGAAGAGGGTGTTTTTCCAATTTGGAATTTGTTCCTTTTTACCCTTGGGCAACAGTTTCTTCCTTTTGTTGTAAAGGCTGTTTATAGAGGATGCCCACCAGACAGATCTGTGTTTCCTTGAGGAGCAGGTTTTGGTTCTGTTGGTATGGCTGAGTCCATGCAGTTGTACTGCTCAGCGTAGTTGTCTGCATCCTCTGAGGAGGGCAGTGGTGTGAAGCTACTGATACCCTCCCTTAGGAGGTTGTACTCAGATGTTGAGAAGTTTTTAGTCTGGTTATGACTGGGGGGGAGGGTGGGTGGTATAGAGACTTCCAATAAGACAGATCAAATCTCACCAGGGAAGAACATACTGTGGGGGTGGTGCAGCGGTCACCCATGTTTGGTGAGAACCAAGTCCAGAATGTTATCTCCCCTTGTGGGGGATGAGATGAGCTGGTCTAGTGTGTTAGATCTGATGAAGTCAAGGAATCATTGGGTGAGTGCATTAGTGCAGGAATAGTTCACCCAGTCTATGGTGGGGTAGTTAAAGTCACCAAGGATCAGGGTGTTAGGGGGGTACCTTGATGGAGTCAAGTAGGTCCAGGTAGGAGGAGTGAGTGTACTGAGTCATGGAGGGGGGTCTATAGCTGGGTATATCTTGGATGGGTGTTCTGCCAACTGTTAGTTGCACCTGGAGTAATTCCAAGTGTGTCATGCTGGCAAACCAGTCTAGAGATGTGCCTGTCATTAATGAAGATAGAGACTTCATCACCCTTAGTCTTCCCGACTTCATTGTAGGGTCTGAATGTGTGGAATGAGGTATAGCTTGGTAAGGCAGGGGTGGTCTCCACAGCCCTAAACAAAATTTTCATGACTGCACAGGCATCAGCATCTTCCAATGTGAGGAGAGCCTCCAGTGAGTGCATTTTCAGGTTAAGGCTCCTAGCATTAAGCAGCATGACCTTCAGTTTACGTTTTGACAGATATTTTATGTTGGAAGATTTGTCTTTTGGACATAGCCTACAAAAGGCACAATGGGGTAGGCAAGAGCTTTCTTCAGAATCCCAGGGGTGAAAGGTGGAGGCCATCTTTGGCAAAGCATCATGGTCTGTCAACCATGTCTTCCCAGGCAGAAAGATACTGGATTCACTTGGAAAGACATTAGAAATTAAGCCAATTGTTGAAGTCAGTTATTTTTTGTTGGTATTGTGGTATCATTCTTAGTGAAGGTAGAATGGTGCTTAGGGCTAAGGTCATACCTGGCTGGGACACATACTCTGAGAGCTCAATCATAAATCTGCACACATTGCTTACTTCACCTTGCAAAAGTATTCAAAACCATTCTGCACTCCGGCATAGCTGAGTAAACATATCCAGCTAATGTTAATCCCTATGCAACACATTGGATAGAAAACTGGCATACAAATAGAACCCAGGAAATTAGGGTGAGTAGATATGCATCCTCAAAAATACTTTTCACTAGTGGGGTGCCTCAGTGGTCAGTACTTGAGCCTTTCGTGTGTGGCATCTACTTCTCTGAGGTCAAAGCTAATGTAAAGCGCTTATGGCTAACCACATTTGCAGATGAATGTAAACTTGGAGCCATCATAAACTATCCAGAAGACACCGTCATCCTCCAGGAAGGCCTTATACAAACAAATTAATGGTGTCAAAAATTATGGCCTAAAACTAAATACCAAAAAATGCATAACTGCATCCCTTGGTAAACACAAAAAAACAACCACCTGCCACAGCGACAACACCTCCCTGAAAACTGACCCAGTAGTAAAGGACTTGGGGTCCATTGTGGACAATGAGCTGTCATTTGATCACCATGTATCCACTACTGTTAGGAAGTCCTTTTTCATTGCACTACTTATCAGGTATAAGTGTGTCATCTAGATGCAGACAGGGAATTATATCTCTGTGTTTAGCACTCATTAAGCTTTTCATTGAATACAATGCCTCCTTTTGTATCTACCACTGCAAATACTTGCCATATCTACAGTGACCACAATGTTTTTTTACTCAGAAAATCAGGAGCCTAAATCACAAAATCTGTATTGATCTTCTCAAGGCCCTATCCCTTTACACAGGAGCTTTTAGAATGCTGAAAGGAGATCTGTGCCTAGCCAACAGAGCCTCCACAGATTCTATCCTATCTGGTGTACTACACATCTATAAGTTCAATAGTGGTAGAAATACCCACTCAAGACAGCTAAACCTCTTCTCCAACCTAAACTGAACATGTTGGAGTGATAGAAGTGTCTGACAGAAAATACCACTTCCCTAGAATTGCTTTCCTCTCTATGTAAAACAGAGTACAGTTTCCTTAACTCTATTCAAGTATAATCTAGATAAGTGGATGGGTAACTGCAAGTTTACCCCGTGCCTGGCACCCTTGTCCCTAATGGACAGACACAACAAGTAAATATCTCTCCTGTGTTATTCTTATGTAGAACACAAGGATACTGGAAAATTCCATCTAAAATGCTATGTCTATAACTTAAAGGGTATGCATGGCTAGGCTTCAATAAGATCCTCATAGATCATTAGCCTACTAAGTGCCTATGAACTTATATACCTATATTGTCCTTTATGTCAACTAAGTTGTTGCATTTGTAGACCAGATGTCCCTGAAAGGATAGATATGCAGGTAGCCCCGGTCATTCCCTTCCTTCCAACATATAGTGTAGTGTGCTATACTGTACTATAAAAGATATTACTAACTTGATGATTCCCTTATTGACATGCAGACGATTGATGCCAGGCTAGTTCTCACAACTAAGACACCCCAGTACTGAGAAGAAGCTTAATGACACCAAAACACCAAATGCTCCTCAATTTCAGTAAACAACTTCAGTGGTTAGTGATTATTTGAACTGTTTATTTCTGAAATTGGTATGCCTTGTTTGCTGTAGCAAAGACTAAATTCAGACCTGCTGAATCTAGCTTTGTTTGTATAACTTGAGCACTATTCCATACCATCTTTTTTGGAGAAGGTTCCCCTGCACCCATGTGGCAGGAGTGTGCAGTTAGAACTTGTCTGATCGAAGACTGCTGGAATGGGGCTCAGCTTTTAGCTTTTTATCAGTTAATTGGTTAATTTGTTTAAATCAGTTTACTCATTTGCTACTGTTATATTAAAAGAAAAAACATACACTTTATGCATCGCCGCTTAGCTAGGGCTAAACTATTCCCAGTGCCATAAAGTCTGCTTTTCAAATTTTCCCTTAGAACTAGCCAGTTATTTAGTTTTAGCACTCAAATCTGTTTCTTTGAGCTCAGCACTTGTTCAGAACTTATTGTAAGCACTAAATAAGCTACAAATTACTACAGCACTCAACTTTTCTCACTTGTCTAGAGGAAAATAGTTTTTAGTACTTAATAAATAAGCACCTATCCAGGCATGTCTAAGGGTTAGGTCTATATTACCATATCGAAAACCTGTTTCAGCGATCACCACAAGACCAACACATATAATGCAAACTACGGTAACGGCGAATGTTCAAAACGTGAAACACGAAATATCGAAGTGTCATGGTTGGCCCATCTGTGGTATAGCTCCGTAAGGTAAGTGTGCGATAGTTACAGACCTAAGGGTTAGGGTGTGGGTTAAGGTAAGTGCATAGAAAAGTAATGTGTGTAAGGTTTAGTGTAGAGTTAGAAGTAGGGTTTTGTTAAGTGTATGTGTGTGGATTATTTGTTTTGTTTGGGTATATGTCTGTAGGGTAAGTGTACGATAGTTACGGATCTTAGGGTTAGGGTTCGGGTTAAGGTAAGTGCATAGATAGTAATGCATGTAAGGTTTAGTGTAGGGTTAGAAGTAAGGTTTGGTTAGTATATGTATGTGTTTTATTTATTATGCTTGGGCATGTAGTATGTAGCGCGCAGTGGTGTTGGCCAACTATGACGGTCCGAGATTTGAAAATTCACAGTTTAGGGGGTTCGGCGTATTTGCGGTTTGCACTATACGTGTCGGTCTTGTGGTGTCCACTGAAATGGGTTTTCGATCTGGTAATATAGACCCTAAGGGACATCTCCTGGTGTTTTTTCCTGTCTACCGGATGAATCTCGGCATCTTGGAGCAATGCAGCAATTGCCTCATGTACACAGACAAACCTCTCCTCCTACCACCCAACACTACAACCTGTGAGAGATGCACTTATATAGCCAAACTTGAAAGAAAGCTCTCTTCACCCACGACTGGACTAGACAGTCAAGTGGAGAAGGTAAACACTTGCACCACACCACACTCATCACATAGTCCCTCAAAACCTACAGCACCAAAACACACACATAGCAACACAAAACACACACCTAAATTCACGGAGGATCTCAATAAAAATCTGCTCAAGCAACAGAGACCTCCAAACCAGAAATGCAAGCAAACTCCACCCCCGACACAATCCAAATGACACATAGCCCACAAACTCAGTGTGCCACTCAATGACAGCCCATAAGGCATAACAACATACCTAACACTCTAGTCATAAGTGACTCTATAGTCAGGCACACTGATGTTCCACTCACCAGGCTAAACAAGGAGAAGGCTACTGTCAGCTCCCTGTCGGGTGCCAGGATCTACCACATAATGCACGCACTCAGGTCACTCCACAACATGTACAAATATGACTCTGTCATTTTCCATGTTGGTGTGAATGACCTGAGACATACCTCCCTGGACTACATGAAAAGAGACATGAAGGAGCTCTCTGATCTTGTAGCCCAGGCAAGTATGGCCCTAGCCCTGAGTAGCAATCTGCCATCACCCAGAATGATACCACAGTACAAGGACAAAATGATTGACTTCAACAATTGGCTAAGCTTCTGGTGTCATTCTAAGGGGATCCAGTATCTGTCTGCCTGGGATGACATAATCGACAGACCACGATGCTTTGCCAGAGATGGCCTGCACCTGTCACCCTTCAGATTCTGGATACTGGCTAAGGCTCTTGCCACCCCTATAGTGCCTTTTTTAGGCAAGGTTCAAATGACAAATTCACCACTGTATCAGGTACAACCAAGCAAAATATGAGTTTAATGCTACTCAGTGCTATAAGTCTAAACCTCAAAATGCATTCACTTGAGGCACTCCTTAAAATGGAGAACATCGACATCTGTGCCGTGACAGAGACCTGGATCAAGGCTCCAGACAGCAACCCTGCATTACCAGGCTATAATTCTTACCACACCTTTCGGCCACCTAACCTGGACCGAAGCACTAAAGACAGAAGCGTGTCCATATTCATTAAGGATATCCACACCTCCAGGCTAGTTGCTCTGCATAATCCATCTGAGATTATCCGAGTGCAACTAACTCTGGGCAAGACCGCAATCCAAATTGTAACTTGCTACAGATCCCCCACCATGCCCCAGGATTCCCACTTCTCATTTCTTGATACACTGGAAAATATTAAGGTACAACCCAACACCCTAATAATGGGCGACTTCAACTACCCCATCATTAACTGGGAAAACTACTCATGTACCAACTTTTTTGCTCAACCTTTTTCTGGAATTCATAAATTACAACGTCTTGGATCAACTTATCCACACCCCCACCAAGGGCAGCAATATCCTAGACCTGGTCACTACCAACATGGGTGACCGGTGTTCTACACCAGAGGTCAATTCCTCATTGGTCAGATCCGACCACATACTAATCACCTTAGACATCCACATCCTGCCCCCAGTCCCCATTAGTGAAACCACTGTAAAACATTTCTCCAAAGCCAACTTCACGCTTCTTAAGACAGAAGTGCCAAACTTCACGACACCCATGCAGATGGACAATAGAGGTATGACTGCAAAATCCTACACAAATGCACTTTATAAGCACTTACATGAGTGCATGGATCATGCTATCCCTAACAGAACCAAGATGCTATCCTCCAAAAAAAAAAGGAAGCCTATCTGGTGGTTCCCTGCCATAAACAAACTCTACAACAGAAGAAAGAAACTGTTGCAAAAAAGAGTAAAATCCCATGATTGGAGGAACTCCCTGGTCAGCCTCAGTAAGAAGCTGAGATCCCTCATAAAATCCTCCAAAGCTAGTTACGAAAACAAAATCACCACTGATTCTAAAGACAACCACAAAACATTCTATAGCTATGTCAAGAATCTCAATGACAACACTCAGATCTGCTCTAAGTTACAGTACAATGGCACTAAATATACAGAACAAACTGATATTGCCAACATCCTGACAGACAGGTTCAGTGCTAACTTTACCCCCCCTCTCACTCACCCCATAAAGGGCCCATCTCTATACCAGAAAAATGCAAAGTTCCTGTATTCACGGCTGCACAGGTAAAAACCACACTCTCCAAAGCCAAGAACACAGCATCCATGGGACCTGACAACACCCCAGGCTGTGTTCTACATGAACTACAGAATGAACTGGCACCCCACCAAATCACCATGTTCAGTCATAACCTCACTTATAAAGAAAGACATTGGTAATTTCCAAACTGTGGACCCCACCCAGTACGGGTTAATAAAAGACAGATCATGTCTCCTAAACCTGACAGACTTCTTTGAAGCAGTCATCAAAGCTGTAGACGAGGGTAAGGTGGTTCACACAGCCTATCTAGATCTCGCCAAGGCTTTTGACACCATCCCCCACTCTGGAATTATAGATAAACTCACTAAACTAGGTATAAATCCCTATGTCACAAGATGAAATGCCAACTGGCTCACTGACAGGACCCACACTGTGAAAGTAGCAGACTCCAAATCCGACTTCAGACCAGTGACAAGTGGAGTAACATAGTTTTCAGTCCTGGGGTTTCTCCTGTATGGCATCTACTTTTCTGAAGTACAGGCTAACACAGAAGGTCTTTGGCTAATGAAGTTCAAAGATGACTGCAAACTAGGAGCCATAATTGAAACTCCTAGCGATGTGGACATCCTACAAAAGGGCCTCACTGAGAAAGATGCCTGGTGGCAAAGCCATGGCCTCAAGTTCAGTGCCAAAAAGTGCACTGTCATCCCCTTTGGTAAAAACTCTGTACCCATGAGCTACCACATAGGTGGTAGTCTACTTAACACCAAAAGTGTGATAAGATACCTTGTGACATAGGTGGACAGTAGTCTCTCCTTTGATAATCACATTGCCACAGTAGTCAAGAAATCCTTCTACATGGCACCCCTCATCACAAAAGGGTTCCCTTCCAGGAAAAAAAGAGGTCATTGCTCCCCTCTATTCATCAGTCATTAGACTCATTATAGAGTACAACACCCCTTTTGTTATGTACCTCACAAGACATCTACAACAACTGGAAAGGCTGCAGAAATACCTCACAAAGAGGATTACCGGCCTCAAACAGATGTCCTACGCAGACCATCTCAAAAAACTCCAGCTTTACTCCATCACATATCACCTACTCAGAGGTGATCTCTGCCTAACATACAAAGCTATGTCAAACCCAGAGCTGCTGGACATGCTCCACTTAATAAAATCCCAATCCCTCTGAGCTACATGCTCTAGGGACCTAAACCTTGTCACCATAATAAGCAGAACATGCTAGAGGGATAGATCCCTGTCCCAGAGACTTATCATACTCTGGAACAAACTACCTATCTATATCAAACAAAGCTCCTCATTAGCACTCTTCAAGAAACTCTTGATGATTGGATAGGAAATAGGAAATTCACCCCGGGATCATCTCTGTGGCTCTGCTCATCAGGGGCACAGGAAAATAATTTTCTTGGGTGGTGAAAGCCAGGGTACCTTTTTGGCTAGGCTTATATAGGCCCTAGGGCCAATAGCCTAGTACCTACCTATGAAACTATGAACCTATGGTCCACCCCCTGTGATGGAGTTGTCTGTCATAAAGTCTCATGTATTTTCCTTTGTATGGAGAATCATAACAGCATTTTTTTTAATTACAACCTTTGTAAAGCCCTGTTATGGCCACCTAGAGCACTGACAACCTGCATCTGTACCTGTCAAATCTGGTCCCAGTAATTATTGTCTACATCACCTATGCCCAGGAGGTACATGACATGGATGCAAAAGGGCTTCAGTAGCACATCATTCTCCTGGGTTATAACATTTTCAAGGGACTGCTTCACTTGTATGGCCATGTCAAAACATGTACTAATGTGGGCAGAACATATCAATTGCTGTACAATGCATATACTTATGGCCACAGCCCCAACATCTGGTTGTCAGCTGTATTAATTGCTATGCACAGCATCCCCACCATGTATGCATTATAGCCATGCTCACTATATGAGTGGAACCCACCAACACTTCCTATCATCAACATATAAATCTCCTCACCAAGATGTAGATGGTATATTGTCATGCTACTGTTTTGAATTTATAGCTACAAATACACCATGACATTGCCTCACTCTTGCTGATATCACCCATAGGGCTTCTTATTACTACTGTGGTAATCTACCTGACATGACTCCTTGCTTTTCTCTAGGAAGCTTAAAGTCTACATAGACATTACTGAAATGCATCAGTTCTGAATATATACAGATGTAAGCAGTATTGTACAAAATGGTAACACCGCTTATACTGTACTAAGAAGAGCCTGCTAACATGGTGATTATGCTAATGAAGACAGTTAATGTCACCTTTTGTCAATCATTGCAGGTGTACAATGAGTTATCCACAAATGTTGTTACTTACTGTGTAAGCATGAAGCATGTGACCTGCATGGTTGTGCATACAGCATACGTTCATCTGTAGCATCATGCTTCAGTGTTACAACCATGTCTTAGCACCACAGTGCATTGCTATGTTGTGCAACAGATGATTCATGAATGTCCATTCATGCACACATGGATATCATTTTGCCAGTCATGTGGGCATAGCAGAGTGTCAATGGATAAGTCAGAGACTCCAGAATGCATGGTTCCTTCTTTGTGTGCCAGAAAGAGCAGAATTCTTCTTTTCTTCTTGTACTGGAATTCAAAGGTCTGCTTAGCAGTTATTATGGTCTGCTGCATGAAACCGCTGTCTGGCTTCAGATATCTGGAATTTTGAATGATGACACTAGCATCTCTCATTCTGATGGGAAGTGCTGACATTTTTACAGTGACATAAAAAGGAACCACCATGAGCTTTACCAGAGGATGGCAGATGTTCATGACAGGAGAATGAATGCATTGTAAGATTAGTTGATTTTAGTACCATTGTCTTGTAGTATTCCAGTTGCTGCACATTTGTATAAAGGAGTGCACACTTTGCTTTCCATTGGTAAAAGACAGGGAGCTAGACATGTCTGGGTAGCACAGAAGGTGACAACACCTCTCCTGGCAGCAGGATCTGTATGTCTGAAAGATTCCACTGCACAAATAGCGACTGTGTTTGTAACTATGTGTACAAAATATTTTTTTCACAGTCTGTCATCCTTCTGATGGTCAACTTGCAAAATTGTGGAAGAAGTACTTTTATTATTTTGGCCAATGCTAGCCTTTGCTTCTGGTGCTGTAACACTAGTGCTGTCAGTTCTGCCTCTCCGCAGGAGATGATGGTACTTCTTTTGGAGGGGACATGGAAGTGTCATTGGTAGCCAGGAGATCTACATCTGTGTGAATCCCCCAGAAAGACAGCATTTGAGGCAATTTCCTCTGACTGTCAGCTATTGGAATGTGTTTTCCATATTTTGGGATTGGTACAAGATTGTGGTGGTATAAACTGATTCACTCTTAAAGGACGTTTTCCATTTTTGCAAGCTTTCTTTGACCATATAGTTAGTATACATAAGTAAGGGGAAATGCAGGGCTAAATTCACCTGCATGAGGGTACAGTGGGATTTGTCACTGCAGACTGTTGCTTTAGAAGCCAATTCTGTAGAAGGAAAAAATGCTCACTATGGACATCTTTGTCTCTTTTTTTGTTTGGTTTGCTTGTTTATGGAATGTGTTTTCTTTCTGCCCTTCTCCCTCTCTCACATCCAAAGCTATTCAATGCTACCTTCTCCTTATCTTTCTTTTGTACAACATCTCCTCCTCAAAAAAAAAAAAAAAAAAAAAATCACCCTTCTCTTCACAGCCACCTTTGCTACCGTTTGGTTATCCTTCTGTGTGTTGCTTGCTGTGTCTCCTCTCCTCCCATTTCCCACTTTTCTATTTCGATTTGTGTGCCAAATAGAAGCTGCATACAACTATGTTGTACTACAATGCATCCATGCATGGGTGTGCATTACTCAACCACACTTCTCTGACTTGCTTCTGGTGTCCATCACATCATTCAGGCATGCTACTCTATGCCAAATGCTTTTTTTCCACTATTGTTGCATCACTCTTTTTCTATTTTTTATGCAGCCTTTTGCTAACTATGTCAACAGTGCAGACTGCCTAATGCATTCCCATTTAGCTAGGTGGCTTCTTGTGCAGCAACCTCCTCTAAAATTGGTATTGCACAGGAGTCTAGCTCTTGTCTATGAATCCAAGCCTGTTGTTTGTTTAAACCAGACTATGTTTTAATAAGCTCCACCAAGCTCATTGTGTTACCCTGGTAAACAAATTCAGATAAATGCAGACTTTGGGAATGTTTCTGTAAGTTTGATTTTGAATAACATTTTACAATGACTAGGAAGTTTCATTTCATGCTTTGAAAATTGGAAAAAGGACTGGATAAACTTCAAATGAAATATGTAGAGAACATGGGCTTGTAAATGTTTGAATGTTCAGAAGGTTATCTGTCAGTGGAATTTCACTACAGAATAAATCACTACTATATGCAGAACTGTGTCCAAATTAGAGGCCCATAGTTAAAGATTTTGCAAAGAGAAATGTGTCCAAATTAGAGACCCATAGTTAAAGATTTTGCAAAGGGAAAGGTCATAAAAATGTGTCTGAAGCTCAGTGATTTTGGGTGATAATCATGGTCATTATGCTAATTGGTCAAGGTTATCTGAGCTGTCTGCATGTTTCCAAAGCAAAGGCACAATCCAAAGAGGCCACATACACTAACTCACAATGGCTTGAATAACCATAAAAAATGAAGTCATAATGAGCTGCAAAAGTGAAATTATGTAAAATGGCATATGCTAATGAGCTCTTGCATACTATTGATTCATAGTCAAAATTTCTCACTTTTAAGAACTTTCTGTAGATTCATTATAAAAAAATGGATTCATACATATTCTATCTACTTAGTAATCCAAGATGATGCTGTCATGTATGCTAGCCTAACCATTTCCTGGTGTGAGGTGTTTGTCTTGCCTGAGCCAAAACCTCTTGTGCCCAGTGATGCTCATCTGCCCAGAAGGTGGAGATATAGGCAGAGAATAACTCACTATAATTTTGACAGTCATAGGTCATAGATTAGTACTAAGCTAACTGCCCTTGTGAGCCATTTTAAGCCTAGCCAGTTATCCCTTGTGAGATTCAAATCCTGCACCTTGTGTTTGTAAGACAAACACCTTAACCATTAGGCCACCCTCCCAACCCTATTCCAGAGTCATGAGATATTTGAGTATGTATGGCCTCCACAGGGGCACCCGAGGGAATGTATTGCATTCCTTTCCCTGTGGATACAGACATATGTATAACCCTCACTATACTTGCCACTGGGATGTTCCACTGACAGACTGGGGACACAATATATACCTCAAAGGCTTCTGCTTCGAGGATACCTCAGCATTTCCTGGATGTACTCTTGGCATGTGTGGATCAGTTCATTTATTTCCCAGTTTAACATTAGGACTAAGCCAGGACTATCCATGTCTTTTATATGGTGATACATTTCCCTGAAGTGCTCGGTGCAATAAACTGCACCCATTTTTCAATTACAGTTCCATCTGCTACCTGGGGGAGTGGTACCACAATAGGAAGGGCTAGCATTCTATCAACTGCCAGGTAGTGTGCAAGGAATGAGCATACATCACCAATGTCTCTGCCCAGCATCCTTGCAGTGCACATGATTCCCATTTCTGGCACCCCAACTCACTCTATCACATATGGCACTGCCCATGATTCCCATATCTGGCACACAAGCTGACATCACATCTGGCACAGCCCATGATTCCCATATCTGGCACTCAAGCTCACTCTATCACATCTGGCACTGCCCATGATTTCCATATCTGGCACACAAGCTCACTCTATCATATCTGGCACTGTCCATGATTCCCATATCTGGCACACAAACTCACTGTATCACATGTGGCACTGCCCATGATTCATATGTCTGTCACACCAGCTCACTCTGCTACCTCTTCCTGCATGGGAGGATACACATTAAACCACAAGGCATTCTATAGCTATGACAAGAATCTAAATGGTAATACTCAGATCTGCTCTGAGCTACAGGAGAATGGCACTAGATATACTGATCCCAAGGATATGGCCAATATCCTGGCAGATAGATTCAGTGGCAACTTCACCCTCCTCTCACCCCCTAAAGCACCCATCTCAATACCAAAAGATGCCAACTTCCGGTAATCACAGCCACTCAGGTAAAAACGCACTCTCCAAAGCCAAGAATACAGCATCCATGGGACCAGACAACATCCCGGGCTGTGTACTGCATGAACTACAATATTAACTGGCAACTCACCTATGTGTCATGTTTAATCATAGCCTCACCTCAGGCTTCGTGCCCACAGAGTGGTGTACAGCTACTGACATCCCACTCCGCAAGGGGGGATACACCTTGGATCCTGGGAACTATTGTCCCATTAGACTGATGAACCTGATCTTCAAAGCCATGGAATGTATTATCATAAAACTTATAAACAAAGACACTGGCAACCTTCAAACACTGGACCCCACCCAGTTTGCATTCGTGAAGGGCCGATCTTGCCTCCTGAACCTGATCGACTTCTTCAAATCAGTCTCCAGAGCTGTGGACGAGGGTAAGATGATTCACACAGCCTACTTGGACCTCACCAAGGCTTTTGACACTATCCTTCACTCTGGAATCATAGATAAACTTACTAAGCTGGGCATTAAAACATACATTACTTGATGGGTTGCAAACTGGCTTACTGACAGAACACACATTGTAAAAGTGTCCGACTCCAAATTCAGCTCCAGACAAGTGACAAGTGGTGGACTGCAGGGTTCTGTCCTGGGACCACTCTTGTTTTAGCATCTACTTCTCTGAAGCACAGGCCAGTACTAAGGGACTCTGGCTTACAAAGTTCACAGATGACTGTAAGCTGGGAGCCATTACTGAATCCCCAAATGATGTGGATATACTACAAAAGGGCCTTACCGAAAGAGATGCCTGGTGCCAGAGCCATGGGCTCAAGCTGAATGCCCAAAAATGTATAGTTGTCCCTTTTGGGAAAAAACATGTACCTGTGAACTACCACATAGGTGGCAGTACACTAAACACTGAAAGTGTGATAAGAGACCTTGGGACACAGGTGGACAGTGGTCTCACCTTTGATAACCACATAGCCACAACAGTTAGAAAATCCTTCTACATAGCACACCTCATCACTAAGGGCTTTTCATCCTGAAAAAAAGGAGGTCATTGTCCCTCTGTACTCATACCTCATTAGACCCATTATAGAATACAATGCCCCATTTGGTATGTACCTCACAAGACATCTGCAACAACTAGAAAGGCCACAGAAATACCAAACTAAAAGAATCACAGACCAAAAGCAGATGCCTTATGTTGACCATCTAAAGAAACTACAGCTATACTCTGTCGCATATCACCTACTCAGAGGCAATCTCTGCCTAACATACAAGACCATGTCAAACCCAGAGTTGTTGGACATGCTACACCTAAAGAAATCCCAATCCCTCCAAGCCACACACTCCAGGGATCTTAACCTTGTCATCACAATGAATAGAACATGCTGGAGGAATAGGTTCTTGACCCAGAGACTCCCCATACTCTGGAATAGGCTGCCCATACATGTCAGGCATAGCACTTCAATGACCCTCTTCAAGAGGAACCTTGACAATTGGATGGGAGATAGGAAATTCACCCAGGGGGTTACATCAGTAGCCCTGCTAGACAGGGGTCCAAGAAAGTAAATATCTGTGGGAAGCAATAGCCAGGGAAGCATTATTGTTAGGCTTGTATAGGCCCTTGGGCCAATAGTCTAGTACCTACCTATGAACCTATGAACCTCATCTTGTTGGTATGTGAAAAATATATATGTTTTTCATTTCTCTATTTTATTCAAGTAGGTCTTCAAGGTAAAATGTATTTCTGAATACCAAACCACTTTTTCTTTGTTCTTATTTCTCTCCTGCTTTCTCTCTGTCTTTCTTTTTTTGCTTTCAGGTGATGCTGGATATCCTTTAGAACCATGTCTCATGACACCAGTGAGAAGTCCAGGTGACACTGCTGAAGATAATTATAACACAGCCCTGCCCCAGACCCATATTGTCATTGGGAGTGTCTTTGGCCTCTTGAGAAGATGTTTTATGTGTCTGGATGAGTCTTGGGTGCCCTTCATTATTACCCAGCTAATGCATGGAGTATTTTTACTTCATGTTGCACTATGCGCTACATGATCATGTGCTGGTCTGGTAGTGAAGTAACTCATGCTGTCACTGCAACTCCCAGTTCCAGTTCAACTATCACTAATGGTGACCAACTGGTAGCAGCAGCAAGGGAGCCTATATGGCAGCCTTGTGCATGGCATGTGGTTGCACAGCTAAAAAAGATGTGTGTAGTCCAGAACTATCGACCATTGCATTCATATTAGTGTTTCCTTTCTTGTAAAAAACACATAGAATATAACTGATACATGCAGTGATATCTGTGGGCTGAGTTGTGTGGTGCATGGTCTACAGTCACTGTTTCTTAGACAATCCCAGGGATTCAGCAAGCAGCCATGCAGCAATAAGTAATTCCTGCATGGTGGAGACCATTCCTGTACAGCACGGCAGCACACCTTGTATATTCATGAAGACATGCTGCCTTTTCTGTTAAATGGACACGGAGCTGTGTACAAGTGCAGGGGGTGTGTTTGAGAGCAGAGCTCTCACAATATACATGCCCCTGTGCTCCAGAATTGCCTTTCAGCAATTAAAAATGAGTGAGAACCTTCATAACTCCCCCAACCCATCAGGAAAACAAAAGTGGTCAAAGGCAAAAGGGACAATCGTCCCTACCAAGCATACCTCTGAACTGTACAGATTTTCACGGAATGCCCAGATGTTTGCCTCATATTCACGGTGTTCCTCCTAAAATGTGCACCTGTCTGGCAAATAGCTGAGGATAGAAGTCATTAAAGAACATTTGAGTATAAGACTCCACATATCCGTCAGAAAATTAATGCTAATATAAAATCTATTTATTCTATCAACTTTTTAAGTTGTAAGAGCAATATTTAAAATCTGCCCCTATTTGTCCCCCCATCATTGTAGGCTTTTGTCCAGATATTTTGTTCAGAGGTATGCTGCCAAGCCCAAAAGTTATTAGGATAAAACAGGCAGCATAATCACATAGTGCACACCTCCCAACATGTTAGAGTAAGTAATGTGGACAAAGCCAAAAGAGACAAATGTCCCACGAAGCAGAAAGCTGATAAAATAAAGCATTAGCACACCTCCCAACAGGTTAGAGTAAGTAATGTGGACAAAGCCAAAAGAGACAAATGTCCCACGAAGCAGAAAGCTGATAAAATAAAGCATTAGCAGGGATATTCTGAAGGGTATAGATAAAATAACACAACAATTTGTTTTTATAAATGCGATAAAGTTTAAGCATAGCTGCGTGAGTGTGCCCGTTGCTACGCTTAGTCCAGCTTAAACAGCCCAAGATGTTAAATAGCAAGAGACACCTACCATAAGCAGTGTTGTAATAGTGTAGTGGTTAAAACATATGCTTTGCAAGCAGCTATTCCTGTTTAAATCCCCTCTATAACCAATTCACATTTACATGTGAAAGCAGTACATAAGAATTTTTTTAGTATTACCTACTAAATAACATATATTTGTTAACTGGAGTACTGCATTACATCCAGATGTGAGGTGTCAGTTTCATAAAGTTGTGAAATCCTCATATAAACACAAGTGCCCCATACAGTATCGTCAAACATGAATAAATGTAAAAAAGCACAGTGGGGGATTTCAAAATTTATAATATGTAATGAATGATGAATCAAATGCCATACAGCAGATAGTCTATAAAATGAAAAATATGCAATGCTAAGCATTGCACAGCTGTGCTTACCAGGTGTAAGCACTGAGTAGCCCAGCTAAATGGAACATGATGAGAGACTGCAGCAGGGCCAGTACCAAGGCTCCAATTATAAAGCAGAAGCATGGGACCGTCTCGACTGTGATCTCACCAGTGCCACTGGTGTCCCTCAGACTGTTCAGCAGGTCAGGCACCACTATGCCAACTTGAAACAGAGGAAGAGGGAGCTTTTGGACCAGTGGGTCCAAGAATCAAGGCAGAAGGATGATGTCCAAGCAGTGTGTAAGTACTCATACCAGTAACTGTTTAATAATGTCCAGCCTGTGTATATGTTGGATAGGTATGGCTAAATATTTCTCTATTTTGCTTACAGCTACAGCTGAGTGGGCTGTGAATCAAGAAGCCCATACGAGTAGGCTGCAAAGACTGTATCGCAAAGCTGTTGAGTAACAATCCTGCTTGTAGTAGTCATAACAAATAAATATAAAAGTAGTAGAAAGTCACCTGGCAGTATAAAAACTGTTTTGTGTATGGGTTGTACTGAATAAATCAGACAATATGACAGTAATAGTCCCATATAGGTTGTATTTAAATAAAACTGTAACTGACTGGCAATAAAGCTCTAAATCCTGGACTGGTTGTGTTTACTCAGGTATTGTATGGCATTTTAGTGCTGCATTCTCTGAATAGTAATGTATTAACCACTGTTACCCACACTGTGCTACATAATAAAAATGTCTAGGAATGTCTGTATAAGACTGTTGTAATTACAAGTTCAGGTTGTACAACCTAGAGATACTTAGACAGAAAACACTAATGGGATAGACAGAAATATCCAAACAGCACACTCTGCTGACACTTAAATTGTTGTATTTTTATCAGACACAGCCATGGTTCAAATCCTGGGAGTGGTAATAAGCTGTATGCATAATCATACATCTCAACTGTACACATTCTTACAGAATGTCCAGATAATTGGCTCATATCTTCTGCCTGTTTCTCTGTCCCCATGGCAAATCAGTGGGATGATCTCAGATTTGTAGTCATCAAATAATGACATACATTTGATTTTCAGACCTCAAAACCTCCAGAAGATGTATATGAAAACAAATCCTGTCACACTATCAACCCTCCAAGTTTGTGAGAACAATATTCAAAATATGTCCCTAGTTGTACCCCCATGTTGTCAAGCTTTGACCAGAGTTTGTGCATTAAGGGATTAAGAGGTATGTGCATAATATTAACTCGGAATCTGGGAATATGTGTATAAACAGTCAGGTAGTGTTAACAAGCATTCCCTTCACAGGTCTACCAGGTAAGAGATGTAGAATTTAGCTATAAGACAGTTGAAGTATACACTGTTTACAAACATACCACTGCCCAAACCAAGGCCATATGGTATTCTAATAATACCTATACCTTAATGATTAGAGCAATGATCATTAAAGTTGTGAGAACTACAAGGATATATAAGTTGTTAATTGACATCTCTCCCTCCCCCACAATATCTGCAACAATAATCTAAATGCACAAATCAATGGGTATGTTTACACCAAACCTGCTGTTGGGATATATGTCCTATTGTTCAATAAATATTGAAATATGTTTCTTTTAATGTTCCATGTTGAAAAACTATCATTGTTGACCTGTTGCTATCAATGTAACCTGCATGCCATTGTAATGGCCACTGTGGTTCCATATATGAATGTGTTCTGTTTGCTATACAACTGTTCAAAATCTGGTGTTTTGTGTTAATGGGAAAATCTATGCATGCTGTTATAACTAATCCTGAATTGTGTTGACTATTACTAACCCACATATGTTTTAAAAGTGCAACACTATAGCATGTTTGGGAAGGTTGGTCCCAGCAGACCCACCTCTCCCACCTCATCTGGCCATGACACTGGGCCCCAGCACATCTGGGACCCACCCCGGGACCTCCTTGTCTGCTGATCCTGCATCTCCTTTGGTTGTAACCACTTCAGGGGATGGGGCTCACACCCCCCGGGAGCGGGTGCTGACAGGAAACTGTCACCCATTGTCAAGTCCAGGGATTGGTGCTTAGTGAGCTCCAAAGAGAGTTTGGAGATCTGCTATGCCAGCTTGAGGGTTTTGAGGTGCATTTAGAAGGTCAGCTTGCCCCTCCTACCGAGCCCTCAGCACAGCCACCTTCGGGGCCGTGAAGGTGCAGTAGTGACTGCTCATGGGTGGGGACCTCAGTCTTACTGTTTCCAATTGGGGGCTCATGGGATTCCGATTTCCAATCACCCCTCCACATCCAAGGTGTTTACCCCAAACATTTGTCATATACCACCCCTGTATGCTGTCTTTTCTGTCTTCCTACCCAACCTACCTCCACAAATATACCTATTCCCCAACATCCAACTCTCACCTTAAAAAAAGGGCAATCTGTTCCCCCCAAAAAATGTCACCCCATACATAGCTGTCCATTTCACATACATGTCCACTGGATACATGTAATCTGGTCTAATTGGCTTCATAGAATATTATTGTTGTCCTCACCCCTCTCTCAGGGGTTTGAATGCCCAAATCTACCTCCAAATTCAGTATACATGCACCACTGTTGCTGTAGAAGAAATGGAGAGCTATGGACTTTCCCTACACCCGTCCTGCACATCCCTAGCTACTTTCCCTATTGTCTTTCCCTATGCATGCCCCCTTTTTCACCATTTTCCTATCACCCCTTTTTTTCTTTTATTTTCTTTTAAATAAATTAGCACAGGAGTAAGCGGAAGTAAGCACTAAGTGGATTTAAATGTGTTTGCGTGGTGGCAAGCAATGCCTACACAGATTAAGCACTGTCAGGCTAACTGTCTGTAAGCATATTTAACCAGAAGTTACCATTGTTTACCACCATGCAAACACATGCAAATCTGCTTACAACTGCTTAAAAGTGCCTTAACCATTCTGTATCCAACAGCCCTTGTTTTGCCCAGCAACAAAATAAGAAGCCCTTACAAGCCTCAAACCCAAGGCCCTGCATACCATAGCTACAGTGATTTACTACTAAGCCATTTGAGCTATACATAAATGTTATGTTTTCTCAAACATATTATGCAGCACACTCGTTCAACAGTAGGGAAAATGGTTTTATATATGTAGATGCATGTGTGTATATATGTATGTGTATATATATATATATATATATATATATATATATATATATATATATATATATATATATATATATATATATATGAATGTGTATTCCATCCGTGCATTGGATCCACACTCTGAACCTCTCACTGCAAAACATCTGATCAAAATCACTGTTAATGAGGGTGAAGGGGCCCAAAATAGGGATCTCTTGTAATTATTGCCATTTTCCCTTCCTCCGTAGCTGAACAGATCTGCCCTGCAACACAATAACCTGTACTTGCAAGTCTTGAACCCAGGACCCTGCACAACATAGCCACAAGTTAACAGTAAGCCATCTCAGCTGTAATATGTCAGGATGATATCTCTAACATATCATGCAGAACAGTCAATTTTAGGGAATGTACAATGTGGAAGCAGTAAACATTCCAATGATACATACACACACACACACACACACACACACACACATACACACACATATATATATATATATATATATATATATATATATATAGATATATATATATATATATATATCTATATGTATATCTATATATCTATATATATATATATTTAAGCTGTTTGCCTTATAAACCCAAGGTGCAGGGTTTGAGTCTCACAAGGGATAATTGGCTAAGCTTAAAATGGCTCACAAGGGCAGTTAGCTTAGTACTAATCTATGAACCTATGAACCTATATATTATATATATGGTGCACATCATATCAAACATCCATTATTCCTACAGTTGCCACTTTTAAAATGGCCAGTGTTTGATTCTTTCCTATAAATAAGAATTATTGCACGAAACATATACCCACACACAATGCAAAGCACATGACACCGCACACAAGTTTGCATACATAGAAATGTTTGTTTGTGTACTATTTCAGTTGTTTTTCACCATTTCTCATAGCATTTAGGTGTTTAAAATACATAATAACTGATTAATGCAACTCTCAAACAAAACATTTGATACAGTAATGTGAAAAACCTAACATACTTTGCTGTGCAGGCTAAGGCCTTCAAGTAGTACAACAGTAAAAAAATCACTTGCCTTGAAGATAAGAACCAATCAACACTTAATTACAGATGTAGTTCAGCAGCCTCCAATTACACTCTGTTCTCAACCCCTAGGTGGAAAAGTATTAGTTGTCACAATGTAAATGTATCTGTTACATAACAATGCTCAACTTAAAATGTCACTATCACACTGATAAACAGAACTGTGTGTAGGACAGTATTTCTAGCCCACCACTGTTCCCATGGTGAAATGTATGAAAATGTACAGACTATATACCTAAATATTTCTTACTATTGATATCCCTAGCATGTTGTAACAAACTAGGTTAAAACATTTAATACCCCTCCCCCATAAAATGTCTTACAAGGGCATATAACAGTATTTTCCATACACTGACTTCCGGACTGTAGAGGGTCACACATGTTTTGTCCAGCTGTAGCCCTCATATATATGGACCTTAGCCAACAATGCATGTGGGAGTCCACAACATCACTGGAATGATAGCAGGAATGCTAGCACTAAATAATGATATGCCATTACCTAACAACCTCTTACTGTATGACATCTGGACAAAGCCTGGTATATATGTGGAGGACAGAGGGTGGAACACAGGAGCATATTTGCAATATTGCTGTTATACACTGTGTAAGTTGCTGGTGTTACAGGATTGGTTGCAACATACCCTTACTCAGGAATGTGATGTCAGAAACACAAATGGTTGTTGCCATGTACCAATAGCAATCAACGGAGAGAATGCCACTGATATGTCAGAGAGAAGATTTGTGTGGTGAACAGACAAAACATAACAGCCATTCCTCTGGCCATCATGTGGATAGGACCACAGTTGAGAGCTATGCAGACAGACTGTATTTCATGCAAAACTAGCATGTACACACAAACCCTGTAAAACCAGCAGTATTCAATGCATATAACAGCAATACTCACACTGTCTGTAGGTCTGGAATCTTATACAAACATGTAGTTGGCCTGTGTCCATAAGTCCTACTGCAAGAGATATTACTACCTGCTGTCTATAACTCTGCTGCCCAAACACGGGAAGGATGTCTTACTTACCTGAAAGGTAAACGGACAATGCCCACATGATGTAGTCATTTATAGTAGTGGGTTGGTATGACATTGGCTATTGGAAGTACTACACAGCTAGCTGCATGTAATCAGCAAGTGGGGAACACCAATTGGTGCAGAGGCTATCACCAGATCATGAGCACCACCTACAAAAGCCATGCTGCAACCTATTCAAACCAGCTTGATCCCTGTAGTGGAGAGAGAAAGAGAGAGAGAGAAAATAACACTAAAAAATAATACTACAAAAAAAAAAAAAAAAAAAACAAACAAACAAGGAAGATATCCAAGTGGTACACATAAGAAAGCACAATAATAAAACAGGCATGTGAAACATGTATGCATGTAATTGAATGTAGTACTTGGTCTGTAATAATGCAATACATGATGATGAAAGATTTATATGTGCCATCAAGACTTGTTGCTGTAATGATGTCCTGCTGAACAACTGTTATGGACGTAGCATCTGGACCTGTGAGCAGTGGGCCACACCTGCCAACTGTGCAGACCTGCACAGAATGACAAGATGTAAGCCATCATAGTGTTTGTTCTGTTCCTCCAAACATGTATATTAGTCTGGCAAACAGCTGAAGTTGGAAGTAATGAAGTCATGATAGACACATGAGTTTCACACCCCACCACCTTCAGAACAGTCATGATAATGTGAAATGTATCATGCACAAACTTTGTAGGTTTGTAATAGACTAATCTATGATATGTCATCATATATCACCCCCTAATGTTAGGCTATGTCCACATGTGATGCTCTGTTTTGTAGCAAGGCAGAATAGTGCAGAGTGGAGGAAGGAGGTTCAGATTGTGGACCCGATGTCTGAATACACTATTTATATATATATATATATATATATATATATATATATATATATATATATATATATATATATATATATATATATATATATATATATATATATCTATATATAAAACTGAGGTGGTGGTGCTGCAGCAGCATTGTCACCTCACAGTAAGATGTTGTCCTGTTCAATTCTCAACTAGACCATCTTCTGTGTGGAGACATGCGTGAATGGGCGTACCTTCATTGAAGATTGTGCATCAGGGCTGGCAACTCGGCATGTAAAAATCTACTGCCAATCATTAGCAGACCAGAGTTCCGCTGTGGCGACCCCTAACTGGGAAAAGCTGAAAGATACAACAACAACATATATATATATATATATATATATATATATATATATATATATATATATATATATAATATACATATATGTCTACATATACACACACACACACACACACACACACACACACACACACACACACACACACACACACACACACACACATATATATATATCTATATATATATATATATATATATATATATATATATATATATATATATAGGTTCATAGTTTCATAGGTAGGTACTAGGTTATCTGCCTGAGGGCATTTATAAGCCTAGCCAGAGTGTGTCAGCTTTCGCCGCCCCATTGATTAATTAACTGAGCCTCTGCCAAGAAGAGCCAATGAAGTGATCCAAGGGGTGTATTTTCTGTTACCCATCCACTCGTCAAGGTTTCTCTTGAAGAGTGTTAGTGAGGAGCTCTGCCTAATGTAGTTAGGAATTTTGTTCCAAAGCATGGGGAGTCTCTGTGACAGGAATCTATCCCTACAGCATTTTCTATTTATTGTTGTGGCGAGGTTTAGCTCACTAGAGTGAGTGGCTCGCAGTGACTTGGATTTCTTTAGGTGGAGCATGTCCATCAATTTTGAATTGGACATGGCTTTGTAAGTCAGCCAGAGATCACCTCTGAGTAAGCGATATGCCACTGAGTGCAGCTGGAGTTTTTCCAGTTGGTGAGGTAAATTTTGTGGTCTTTCCAGTTGTTGGAAGTGTGTTGTGAGGTACATCACAAATTGGGAACTGTACTCTATGATGGGTCTGACGAGTGACGACTAGAGGGGCACTATAACATCTTTATTTCTAGATGCAAACCCTTTAGTAATTAGATGGGCTACATAGAAGGATTTCCTAACTACTTTGACAATATGATTGTCAAAGGAGAGATTGCTATCTACCTGGGTCCCCAGATCTCTTATTACCTCTTCTGTATTAAAGGGGCTGCCACCTATGTGGTAATTCATGGGTGTTTTGTTTTTCTTAAACTGGATGACTATGCATTTTTTGGCATTTAGCTTGAGACCATGACTTTAACACCAGATGTCTGTCTCAGTAAGACCCTTTTGGAAAATGTCCATGTCAGCCAGAGAGTCAATTATGGCTCCCAGTTTGCAGTCATCAGCAAACTTGGTTAGCCATAGTCCTCCTGTGTTTGCCTGTACTTCTGAGAAGTATATGCCAAACAGTAGGGGTCCCAGAACCAAGCCTTGTGGGACACTATTTGTGACTGGTTTAGAGTTGGACCAGGAGCCCGCTATTCTTACCATATGAGTTCTGTCTGTAAGCCAGTTGGCAACCCATCTCGTGACATAGGGGTTATGTTCAGGCTGGTGAGTTTTTCTATAATTCCCAAGTGGGGAATGGTGTCAAAAGCCTTGGCGAGGTCAAGGTAGGCTGTGTGAACTACCTTCGCCTCATTTATGGCCTTGGTGACTGTCTCAAAGAAGTCAACCAGGTTTAGTAGGAATGATTTGCCCTTAACAAAGCTGAACTGTGTTGGGTCAAGTGTTTGGAGATTCCCAATGTCTTTGTTAAGGCGTTCCATGATGATGTGCTCCATAGCCTTGCAGACCAGGCTAGTCAGGCTTATGGGGCGATAATTACCAGGGTCAGTTGTGGCCCCTCCTTTGTGGAGCGGAATAACCATTGCTGTGTGCCATTCTATGGGCATGTAGCCTGTGGAGAGGCTGAGGTTGAACAGTGTGTTTAGGTGGGGAGTTAGTTCGTTCTGTAGTTCATGCAAGACGCAGCCTGGGACACCATCTTGCGTCATTGACGCTGTGCTTTTGACGTTTGAAAGGGCTGTTTTCACCTGTGCATCTGTGATTTCCGGGACACTACACTTTTCCGGTATTATTGTGGGCCCTTTTGGGGGTGAAAGGGGGGTGAAGTTTGCACTGAATCTATCTGCTATGATGTTGGCAATATCAGTGGGTTCAGTATATTTTGTGCTATTTTGCACTAGCTAAGAGCATATCTGCTAGTTGCCACTTAGATTCTTAACATAGTTGAAGAAGGCTTTGTGGTTATCTTTCGAATCCTTGGCCATTTTTCTTTCAAAGTTAGCCTTGGAGTGACCTTGGTTTCTTACTGATACTGATCAGGGAATTCTTTCCTTCTTGGGATTTGCTTTTTTTCTGAACTAGTTTCCTCCTTCTATTGTATAGCCTGTTTATGGCAGGGGTCCACCAGAATGGTTTCCTTCTCTTAGGGGAGGGAGTCTTGGTTTTGCTAGGGATGTCACAATCCATGCATCCTTGTAGGTGCTCATAGAGTGCATTTGTAAAGGTTCCTGCATCTTGGACACTGTTATCCTTTAGCATGGGGGCTGTGAAACTTACCACCTCTGTCTTAAGTAAGGTGAAGTTTGCTATAGCAAAGGTTTTCACTGTGGTTTCCTTGGTTGGAGGTGGTGGTGTGGTGCGGACATCCAGAGTAATTAGTTTATGGTCTGATCTAACCAGAGACAGGTTGACCTCTGGTGTGGAACACCTGTCGCCCATATTGTTGATGACCAGGTCCAATATGTTTTCACCTCTGGTAGGGGAGTTTACCAGCTGATCCAGGGCATTTGAGTTGATAAATTCCAGGAAGCGCTGGACCTGGGAGATTGTACTTGAGTAGTTTTCACAGTTAATGATAGGGTAATTGAAATTGCTCAATATCAGTGTGTACGGTAGGACCTTCATGTTTTCCAGTGTCTCCAGAAAGGTGGAGTGGTGGCCTGGGTCATGGAGAGTGATCTGTAGCAGGCCACAATTTGCACTGCAGATTTGTCTGATGTTAGTTGCACACGGATGATCTCGGAGATATCATGCTGGGCCACTAACCTGAAGATGTGGGTATCCTGGATGATATGGATACACCATCTCATTTTGTGTTTTGGTCCATGTTCTGTGGCCAAAATGTGTGGTATGAGTTGTAGCCCAGTAGTGCTGCGGTGTTTTCTGGAGCCTTGAACCAGGTTTCACTTACTGCACAGATGTCGACGTTCTCCATACTGAGGAGTGCTTCGAGCATGTGCATTTTGAGATTTAAACAACTGGCATTGAGTAGGATAACCCTCATTTTTTAATTTGTGCTGTATATGGAGGTGGGTTTGACTTTTGAGCCTTGCCTAAAAAAACACTATGGGGGCAGCAAGACCCTTGGCCAGTATTCAAAAGCCCAGGGGTGACAGGTGCAAGCCATCTCTTGTGAAGCAATGAGGCCCATTGAGCATATCGTCCCAGGCTAACAGACACTGGATCCCCTTTGAATGACACCAGAAGTTTAGCCAGTTGTTGAAATTGATAATTGTTTCTTTATACTGCGGTATCATTCTTGCTGAGGGCAGGATGCTACTCAGGGTCAGGGTCATACCTGCCTGGGCTACATGATCAGAGAGCTCTTCCATGTCTCTTTTCATGTAGTCCAGGGAGGTACATCTCAGGTCATTCAGACCAACATGTACAATGATAGAGACATATTTGTACTTGTGCGGGAGTGTCCTGAGTGCTTGTGTTACGTGGCAGATTCTGGCTCCCGACAAGCAGCTAACAGTAACCTTCTCCTTGTCCAGCCTAGTGAGTGGGACATCAGTGTGTCACCTATTACTAGTGTGTTAGGTATGTTATTTTGCCTTAAGGGCTGTGATTTTGTGTATATATATATATATATATATATACATATATATATATATATATATATATATATATATATATATATATATATATATATACATATATATATATACACACATATAAATATATATAAATTATATAAATATATATATATATATATATATATATATATATATATATATATATATATATATATATATATATAGGTCTACCTGAAAACGCCAAAAGTCTGACGACGAGAACACTGACACCGGAAGATCGACAACGGAGATGATCGACAGCTGAGAACACCGACATTTTAAGGTAAGTGTGCGATAGTGATGGACTGTAGGGTTAGGGGTGGATTAAGTGAGTTAGGGTTAGGGCATGGGTCAAGTGATTGTGCGATAGTGACAGACTGTAAGGTTAGGGGCGGGTTGAGTTAGGGTTAGGGTGCGGGTTAGGTGAGTGTGCAATAATGACGGTCCTTAGGGTTAGGGTTTGGGTTAAGGTTAGTGCATTTATAGTTGTGTATATAAGTTTTAGTGTAGGTTTGTAAGGTTTTTGGTGTGCTTGTGTTGTGTGTGTGCTTTTTGGACAGGGGATTTGTTTTGTTTGTTGACTGTCAGCATTGTGGTTTGTCGGGCATGTGAAGTTTCGTGTTTTTCAACTTTCGGTTTTGTGGTGTCGGTGATTTCGTTGTCGGTGTTTTAGTGTATCGGTGTTATCAGGTCGACCCACATATATAAATAAATAAATATATATATATATATGTATATATATATATATATATATATATATATATATATGTGTGTGTGTGTGTGTGTGTGTGTGTGTGCATATATACATATATATATATATATATATATATATATATATATATATATGTATATGTATATATATATATATATGTGTGTGTGTGTGTGTGTGTGTGTGTGTGTGTGTGTGTGTGTATATATATATATATATATATATATATATATATATATATATGTGTGTGTATGTGTGTATATATATATATATGTATATATATATATATATATATATATATATATATATATGTATATATATTTATAAATACATTTTCCCTACTGTTGAATGACTGTGCTGCATGATATGTTTGAGAAAACATTACACATATCTGCAGCTCAGACGGCTTACTGGTAAATCGATGTGGCTGTGGTATGCAGAGTCCTTGGTTACACACTTGCAAAAGTTGATAATTTATTTGCTGGACAGAACAAGTGCTGTTGGATACAGGGTGATTTCGGCACCTGGAAGCAGTTGTATGTGGGTGCGAAATGGACAGTTATGTATGGTGTGAAATTTATGTTAGCAACAGATTGCCCTTTTTTTGTTAAGGTGAGCTTTGGATGTTGGGGATGGATAGTAGGTATATTTCGGGAGGTAGGTTGGGTCGGAAGATAGACAAGAAAGACAAGACATCCTACATGGGGCAGTATATGACATGTAGTGGGTAAGAAACTTGGACGGGGAGAGGTGTTTGGAAATTGGAAGCCCATGAGCCCAAAAATGGGAACAATGACACTGAGGTCCCCACCCATGGGCAGTCACCACTGCACCTTCACAGCCATGAAGATGGCTGTGAAGGGGGCTGTGCAGGATGAGCAGGCTGAACCTCTAATTGTGTCCCCAGGGCCTCAACATGGTGTAAAAAGGTACATTTAATATCCATGACAGCAGCAGCCATTTCTGACTATGGCAATAGGGGGTATAGCATGAGAGAAGACCCTCAGTGTATTATCAACTACAAATTTACAAACACACAGACACTGTTATTCTCAGCAATGCACACTGACACATTTGTCAGTACTGGGGTCCATAGGTGCAGGTGTTCCTAGGTGTGTAGCAGGATATTGTCCATGGAGAGATGAGATAAGTAGGGGATGTGGGTACAGTGGTATCATGCCACCTGACATTTGTCAGCAGGCCATCTATCAACTGATGCCATATGAGTGATCCTCAGGGAGACAGTTAAATGCAACATACAATCATCTGGTTGTCTCTTGCAGAGGGCCAGTGAGGTGC
>NC_056733.1:490827980-490880480 GCF_019279795.1 Protopterus annectens | reverse complement strand
ACTAGTTTGCTACATTACAGTATTACACAGTTATCACAAGTGTCACAGAACTTATATGGTTGATACATGGCCAAAGGGTTATTTCATGGTGAATGACATCAGCAGGCATGCTAAATTAGGGCAATGGGAGGTGTAGTGATTGTGAATGGCTTCAATATCATTAATCTCCACACACACACACACACACACACACACACACACACACACACACACACACACACACACACACACACACACACACACATACACACACACACACACACATTTGCCAGTACTGAGATCCATAGGTTCATTGCTTCACAGGTGTGTAGTAGGTGAATGGGCCTGATGGCTGTATAAGGCTAGGCAAAGGGAATACCTTGGCATTAGGCCACATGACAATGGTCTCCAGTGTGGCTCAGGGTTGTAGTCCCTGGTGGGTATTGTATTCACCATCCACTCATCTGGGTTACTATTGTGGGTGGCCAGTGATGTGCACTGCTTCCCATGTATGTGATCTATATTTCATAACATGGACAGTGTCTGGGTTGTGCACATATCCCACATGCATGTTCTTTGACATGTTGGAAGTGTACTTGAGGTCTCTGGGGCATATTCTGTGTACAGATTGTTATCTTCTGATGTAGCATTGCTGACCTCATTTGGGGAGACCTGGCTATGGAGCTGAGATCATGCTTGCATCTACATTGATAGCATGATACAGGTATTCAGTGGCGTTAGTGGTGTCTGTCCATACAGGGCATGTGTATAAGGCATGGTATTCCATATGTGGGTTACAGTTACAGACTCTACAGTTGTTTCAGGCATCCAGTGGGGAACATAGCAAAAGGACCACTGTAAGCATTTATTTGCCTATTGTAGGGATGGAACAGGGTGCAATGTTGTTTAACTTGTTGAATAACACACAATCATCAGAGTACTTTCTAATGTCAGCAAATGCAACGAAGAGCAAAGACCAGGAACCCAATGAATAAAATGTATTCCTCTCTGACATCTCGGCATACACTGCCTTCTTGGAGTACACAGTTACTTCACATCACACACTTGGATTATATACACACTACTAAATAGGCAATTAAACAATAAAGTCATCAGTTAATACCATGAAACACTTAAAAAGTATTTAAAGTAATACATGCCAATTAAAATCAACATTCTATCAATCTTTAATGTATACACTGCTTCTTTATAAAGAAGTTTATTCTTGTTGACACCCCCCCCCCAAAAAAAAGAACACACTCTACTTTTTCAAAAATTGTGATTTGTAAGCCATGAACAGAACTACCATGTGCTTCCAAAAATGTTGTGCCACTGAACTCTGTTCCTTTTTATTTAATATATCATGAACATGTTCTAATAACCTTATTTTAAAATCCCTTTTGGACTTTCCCACATAAAGCCTATTTCAAGGACATCTGAGGGCATAAATGATGCCCTCAGTGTCACTCCTATAATTCCCACAAACTTCAAATCTTTGACCATTTAAGAGTCCAAAATAAGGCACAATAAATATGCATGCCTTGCATTTGCCATATCCTACTGCCCTTTTGTTCTTAATGACTCATATAAGATCTCCTTGGGTCTGCAGAACCTAGATTTCACCAAAAAGCTCTTACTATTCCTACCCACTCTATATGAAGCAACAAGTTTATTAGGCATCCATGAGCTTCCAACCATTAAATTTGATAACAGTTGCCACTGTGTTTGTATTATCTCATAAAATCTATTGCTAAATAAATTATATGTGGTTACAAAATACATTTCACCACCAGATTCAGTATTGTTATTTAATTTGGAAACTCCCTACCACTTTCTATTGTTGTTTCCTATATGCTCTTTATTAAATCTAGACCATGCCTTAGCAATTATATCTTCACCATAACCGTGCTTTCTGAACATCTCAAAAGTATAACCTATCTCCCTTAAAAAATCGTGTTTATCGCTGCATAGTCTGTAAAGATGTATGCATTCACCATAAGGTAAGGCATCAATCGTATGCCCAGGATGACAGCTTGTTGCTTTCAAATAATATATATCCCCCTGAAATTTCCTATGTACTTTTGTAGTTAGTATTCCATCTTCCTTAAGTAACAAATCTGTATTCAAAAAGGACACCTTTTTCCCTATTTGGATGCCATCAAATGTAAAATTAAATCTGTTTACTTGTCATTCATCCAAAAAAAATCTGCACTTCCTGTTCCCCACCTTCACATAAAAAAATGAAATCATCAATAAATCTAAAATAACACAGCATATTGACAAAAAAATCTTTTCCTATAAACATATCCAACTTCAAACAAGCCCATGGTTAAATTAGCATATGAGGGGGCAAAAGCCGTCCCCATAGCTGTTCCACATTTCTGATGATAAACTTGGCTATCAAACTCAAAATAGTTATTATTCAAACAGAAATGTACTAAATATACAATATATTCTGTAGTGGGTGACTCTCCCATGAAGAATCTAATTGCCTCAAGGCCATGGCAATGTTTAATGTTAGTATATAAACATTTCACATCTAGAGTCACCCAATCCATCTTATTAGTCCATTGTACTGTCCTTAACTTGCTTAAAAAATCAAAAATATCATTAACATAAGCAGGTAATAAAACTACCTTGGGTAGCAACAGAAAATGCAGCAATTGTCCCAGATTGTAAGTAAAATAATTTCTACCTGAAACTATAGGGCACCCCGGAGGGGCCTGTATATTTTTGTGAATTTTAGGTAAACAGTAGAATGTGGCAATACTATGACTGTTCATAGTTAGCTTCTTCTGAATATTATCAGCAGTTAAGTAACCTAACCTGACACCTTTATTAATTAAAGATTTGAATTCAACTAAGGCTCCAAAATAATGACTTATATCTACCTTTGAATAAACTGAACTGTCATCCAAATGTTCATGGCACATCTTCAGATACTGATATATATGCATCACAACTAGTTTGTTTCCCTTGTCAGCAGATTTAAAAAACAGCTGTTAATTTTTAGTCATATTTAATAATGCCGACTACTCTTCTCTAGCTAAATTGTAAACAATATTCTGTTTTTGATTTAAAAACATATTTAATTCAGTTTCAGTGGAAACATCTACTGTTTTATGAAAATAACTAATGTCACTATCAAAAAAAAACTGGTACATAACTGCTGTGTGTTTTAACACAGCTAGTATCAAATAAGCTGTATGCATTGCATTCATCATCGGAACCACAAGAAAAACAATTCTCTTTCATACTAGAATCACTGTCATTAATACTTTCATTTTGTTTAGTACTATCTACAGTATTAAACATGCATTCAATTGTAATTTCCTAACCAGTCCAAAAATGTCTTTTTTCACTTTGTATAGCTTGGTAACAACAGTGGGAACAAACTTCAGTCCACAGTTCAACAGAGAAAGTTCACTGCTTGAAAACACATACCCGGACAGATTGACAACATAGCCAGCATTCTCACCACTTGGTTTGCTTGTAGTAATTATTTTGGAGGGGGATTAGAATGCCCTTGGTTTGGAAACTGGTTCTCTCTCTGCCTTTTTCTGTTTGATGGTTCTTCAATTTGGCCATTTGGCCCATTCTGAAAGGTCTGATGAAATTCCGAAGGTTTTTGTGCCCTTGGCAGTTCTGGATATTCATCCCCTTCATGTTTTTCATCTTTCCCTGTTGATGTATTGTAAGTAGTATCAACAGAAGAGTAGGAATGCTGTTCCTCACCTCGTTCACTTCCTTGAAACCTCACATGACCTCTATTTGCTTTCCGATTGATTCTTCCCCCAAAGGCAGCACCATTGTCATAGTACCGGGTATCTCTGACTAACCTTTTCTTATTTCTCTGCAAGATTTCTTCCTCAAATGATTTTAATTTCAAGTTAATGTCTATAAGCAGCTTGTCTACAGATTCAGAGCCAGAAGTACCGACTAATTTGCTGCACATACTGCTGATTTCAGTTCGTAGCTCTGTTTGTTTTACCCTATCTCTGTCTACAAGGATAGAGATCCACTCTATTGTGCATTTATGCTGCAACCCAGCACTTATAAAACAACTTGTCATTTTCATTTTTTAAATCAAATGGTGTAGCAGGGTCTTTATAAGCTCTAAGACCGCTAGGAGTTATGTCAAGTTCTAAGTACTTAGTCAGGCTCTGAATAGTAAAAAAAAAACAGTAGTTTCTTTTCTCATTAGTTGTTCAAGTTTATCACACATTTTTTAAGATGCTGGATTCACAGCATTGTCATACCTTCTGCCAATAGTTGAAAATGGATTTAATAACCTCTGGTTCCGTTCAGCTTCCCATTTGTCCCACACAGTGGACTGGTTTTCGGTTATTCTGCTATTACTGTTATCAGCAAGTCCAGACTGTAGTTGCTCATGATTAGGTTCAGGATTGTGTGTAACATAATTATCCAGCAAATGTTGAGAAGTGTCCATAGTAGAATTTCTAAAAATCCTAGGCACGTCCACATTGGGATCACTGGCCGTAATCCCACAGCAGCAAAGACAACAACAAAGCAGCAAAGCAACAACAGCAAATACAGTGAAGAACAAAGTCAGGAGATGTAACACATCACAGTACTTTCTGATGTCAGTGGCACTGTTGTGGTCAACAGGCATATTGTCCACTGCAATCACACAGTGGTTACTATATTTGAGGCAATATGCAGGGAACTACCAATATAGTGGTTGTTGCCTAGCCAAGTGTGTTTGTGTATGAGACATGGGTGGAGAGTGTTCTCTGAGTAATAGTATGAGACATGGGTGGAGAGTGTTCTCTGAGAAATACAAGGGTTGCCTATATTGTTAACCAATCCATAATGTCACATGTAGGGTTATGGATTGTCTACACCAGCCTTTCTGGTGTTTGACATCTGTTGTCCTTGTAAGGTGGACATTGTGACATATACTAGGTCCTCAATATAATAATTTAGCAAAATCTGTCCCACAATGCATCATCTTATTACACAATCACAGCAACCTCCACACAGGATACTTATGACAGATGGACACAAAAATGCCAAGACTGAGATTCAAACCCCTCGATAGCTATTGATTGTTACTACAATGTACCACATTTATCATATGCACCATGGAGCTTACAGGAAAGATGTTGTCCCAAGGTACTTCTAAGGTGAGGAACATCACCAGCCCTTGTAAATACTGGCATTGAGTGATGTAGTGGGTGAGAGATCCCAAAAATATTTTTACCCTAACCACACATTTACATTTACCAAGGGTGAGGTTCAAACATCTATCTAACAATCTTTATGGACCATTATGTTACCACATGCACCACTGGCCTGATATGATTTAGAGTTGGCAACAGGTACTTGTAAGGTGGATCATATCTGCAGCACTTCTAAAGTCTGGCTCTGAGATGTGTACTGGGTGTGAATGGGGCCAAAATCCTTGAGTTACACATACAAACACTTGCCACGGTTGAGATTCAAACCCATACCTATGTAGCTGCTATTGCTATATTGTTCCACATTTATGGCACATGTCAAGGAGCTTACATGGATAGACATTCTCCACAGGGGTGTTTGAAGGTGACTGACAACAGCAGGCTTGCTAAACTAGGGCAATGGAAGGTGTAGTGACTGTGAATGGCCTCAAAATCACTAATCTCTACACACATGCATAGTTTCACATTTGCCATGCCTGGGGTTAGAACTACTACCTAGCTAGCATTTATAGTATAGCATTACATAGCTATCATACATGCTACGGAGCTTACATGGCTGACTTTTCTCCAAAGGGGTATTTCAAGGTGACTGACATCAGCAGACTTGCTAAAGTAGGACAATGGGAGGTGTAGTGACTGTGAATGGCCTCAAAAGCATTACTCTCTCTACACACACACAGAGTTTCATAGTTGCTATGTCTGGGATTAGAACTAGTATATTACACTATACTATTACACAGATATCACACAAGCCATCAAACTTATAGGGCAGATCCTTGTACAAAGGGGTATTTCAAGGTGACTGACATCAACAGGCTTGATAAAGTAGGGCGATGGGATGTGTAGTGACTGTGAATAGCCTCACAATCACTAATCTCTACACACACACACACACACACACACACACACACACACACACACACACACATATACACACTAGAGTTTCACAATTGCCATGTCTGGGATTAGAACTCCTACCTTACTAGGCATGTTACACTATAGCATTATACTGTTATTGCATGCACCACAGAGCTTATAGGGCTGACCCTTATCCAAAGGGGTATTTCAAGGTGACTGACATCAGCAGGCTTGCTAAAGTAGAACAATGCGAGGTGTAGTGACTGTGAACGGCCTCAAAATCATTAATCTCTACACATACGCACACACTTTCACAGTAGCTATATCTGAGATTAAAACTCCTTCCTAACTAGTGTGTTACACTATAGCATTATGCAGTTATCACACGTGCCATGGAGATTATGGGGATAAGAATTGTCCAGAGGGTTATTTCAAGGTTACTGACATCAGCATGAGTGCTAACATGGGCTATGGGAAGTGCAGGGTGTGTGAATGGGCCATAAACCATTCCTCTGGAAACACACACAGCACTCAGTCACACACAACTTTACATTTGACAAGAATGGATATAGAAATTCTAGATGAATGCTGATTTGTACTATCATGTTACACATTTATCACAAGCACCACAGACACTATAGGGCGAACGGCTACCAAAAGCAAATGTCTACAGTGATTGACATCAGCACGGCATGTGATATTGGCCAAGTAGATGTATGGTGGGTGGCAATCTCTTTGTCACTGTCTGCCTCTCTCTTCCTCACATGTGTGTGTGTGTGTGTATGTTTGACCTTTTATAGTGTGTTGGCCTTGGATATGTGTGAGCATTCCTATCCAATGTGTGTGCAAAGCATGAATGGTGTGCAATGTGGTATGTGTGCACAGACATCTGCAACTGACAGTTAGATGTATAGTTCACTGCTGTTGTCAGACATGGGCTTTATTTCTCTATGTGTTGGAGCATGTCCAGTATGACCTTTTGTATTGAGGGTGTGAATCCATTCCAGGTTGGTTGTACTCTAGTGCAGGATTTTGTGTTCTAGACCTAAAGCTAGCAACCTGTTTCTGCAGGATATCTGTAGAAAGGTTGACAATATAGAGTCACAATGGGCAAAAGATAGTGGGATAATGTAACTATTGTGTCTGTGCTGCTTGTGTTACATGGTTGATGTTAGCAGAGATATTCAGACATGTACTTTTTTACACTGTGATGTATTATGTCATCAACTACTGACAGATATACTTATTTTCTCACAGCTATTTCCTGGAAAATACAAGATGAATAAAGCTGTGTCCAGTATTGTAGTCTGCAGCCTACATATTCTTGCACACTCATGCCATTCTGGATGAGTAGCTGCAGACACTTGCTGATGGGTCTGTGTAAATGGTTCAGCACCTTGGTAAGTGGTGGCTGAGGATCCTATGGTTGTACATCCATTGACGTGACAGTATGGCCATAATCCTGCTGTGGCCATATTTCTCAGCTGTACAGATTCACCCAGCTTCCTCAGAGGCAGGGCTCATATATCTGGTCAGTTCCCCTTCACATTGTGGCTTACAAGTGGGTTTGTAGCCACCGATTACTGGGTTTGCAGGCAGGGGTAGTGTTGGCACACATCAGAGTTTTAGACTTCACACACTCCATGGTGTCCATGCTTCTACACCCCCCACTCTTTTATTTTATCCTCTTCCTAACATTATGCGAGTGATATCTGTGAAGTATCCATATAGTTGTCCTTCATTCTAGCATTATTTAGGGGTTTGGTCTACAGCTCATGCAGTAGGACATGGTGGTCATGCTACTGGGATTTGTTGACATGGCCTTGCATTTGTGTTCTGTGGACTGTGTTATGTTGTTAGTTGGGACCCCATGAGCCAACATGCATTGGCAGTATGGGTGAGGCACAGGCATTTGACAGAGGACTGTAAAATATTTGGTAGAGATACAAGCCATCTGTAGCAGGCCAGTGCATTCTGTCACTCCTACAGTCCCAGGCTGTGAGCCACTGGATTCCCCTGTGGTAACAGGTTAAGTGTGTGAGGTGTTAATGGCAATAGTTCCTGTCCATATTAATCCATTGGTCTGGATACTGGCAGGGTGCTTCTTACAGCTAGGGACACACCTGCATGTGACATCTATTCAGCATGCTGCATTCTGCAGGTATTCCCATACAGACGTGGGGGTCATACTGTACTCATTCCCAACAGTAGGGATATGACCTGCAATAAACCTGTGGCTGATGGTGGGGTGAGCTGAGTGCATGTGTGATATGGAAGCTTCTTGCAGCTGACTCACAGATATACCTGGGACATTCCCCTTATGCTGCCTTGTACGGGGACATAGGCAGTCTCTCATTACTTCATAACTGTGCCTTTTATGGTCTTCCAGTGATTGACCAGACTACATCTGTATTCCATACTACACAGACAACTAATGTGCTGTTAACCTGTATGCTCAATTCCAAAGGTGTGTGCAGCTGACAGTTACATTTTATGTACTCTGTCTAGGGTACTTCCACCTGTGTACTGTGTGTATGTCTGGGCCCACATTCATGGCATGTCAATCTTTCAGATGGTGACAGATATTGACACCTGAACAAATGAGTATGGATGACTGCTGAATTGGTTCTTGCTGGGATGCGTTGTGGTTAGCACTGCAGTTGTCGGAACATGGCCCTGTCATCAATGGTACTGGCCATAGGCCACCAGGACACAACCCTCCATGCCTACATGCTGACCACTTCCACGCAATATAAAACACACAACAACCTAACACACAGAGCCCTACATATTGTAAACATGCAACAACCTATCCTGTAAATTGGGCCAGCTCAGGTAATCTGTGTCCACTGTAATTAACCACACTCGTACATGTCACTGCATTTCTACTTAGGATAGTAGGGGAAACAGCACACCTGACAACTGTAAACATTTGCTATGACTGTACTGGTATTTCAGGTACTCTGTTGCTGGTTTCCATTTTGTTTTGTATTCTGACCTATTATGCAGACTAGAGGCATACCAATAGAGTACAGATCTTAGGTTTTATTGACCTACATTTCAGATTTAGACTTCTTACCCTGCAGCACTAACATACAACTGTCTGACCTGTTGCAGTCTGTCTGTGTAGGTCTGGAGGGGGGCTGTTCTCCATTGCTATTAACTGGAGACCTTAGCAGAGCCTTTATTTAAGGTCATCTACACCTGTCTTGCTGGCTGAGGCTTTTGTTGGGTATGTGAGCCTCACTGACATGCATGTGTGTGTCCTATGGACACACATTTGGGCCACCACATGTACTGCAGTGGGATTTGTCACCTTGTCTAGTACTGCCTACTTTGTTGACACCAGTATTTGTTATGGATTTCATGCAACCCATATAGGTCTCCACTATTTGCTGCCATCCCGTTCAGCCACCCGATTACCTTGCATGCTTACATCCATACCATAGCTACAACTAGCAGAACATACTACTCCATTCAGCAATTGATAGGAAGAGTGACTTACCTTGTGGCTGTGCCAGTATTGAGGATGGTACTGGAGTGTTGACTATGTTGGATGCACATAGTACACTCTCTGTACATGGTAAAGCACAGGTAGTGTCATGTTTGGCATCCTGTTTACTGTATTTGTGAGTCAGAGAAAAGTGTCATTCCCTGGGGTCCTAACTTGTCAGTGTATGTGCTATGCATTGCCTCTTTGCCAAAGCCTGGGCATGCCTCCTTCTGCCTACAGGGGCAGGCTCAGGTTGTTCCTCCTCCAAGTCACTCTGTGCCTGTGCTGGCCTTGGCAATGGTGGGGGGCTGTGTGGCCCTGCTCTGTGCTGTTCCTGCTGCAGCTGTTTCCGCAGGATCATATTGTGTAGCATGGCACATACAATGAAAATTTCTGTACATGTAGCTGGAGAGTACTTCAAGGCTCCACCAGATATGTCCAGGCACCGGAACCATGACTTGAGCATCCCAAACACACATTCTATTATAATTCTGGTTTGTGCGTGTGCCTCATTATGGAGTTCTTCTTTGGGTGTGTGTGCATTTCTGATGGGTGTCATCAGCCATGGCTCCAGTGTGTAACCAACATCCCTCACTAGGTGGCCATATAGGATGTCCCCACTGGCAAATATCTGGTACAGGGGTGTCATATGCCAGATGTGGGAGTTGTGATAGCTTCCTGGGCTGCCAGCACACTCATTCATTATAATACCCTGGGCATCACACATGACCTGGCAGTTGATGGAGGGGAAGCCCTTGTGGTTTATGTAGAACCTACCCCACTCAGTGGGTGGTTCTTTGATGTATATGTGCGTGCAGTCTATAGCATCCACTACCTGAGGGTATTCTGCTATTTGGTGGAAGAGACGCATATTGTTGGTCAACACCTCATGGGTGTTGAGGAAATATATGTGCTCACTGGCATGTGCTGACATGGCATCCAGGAACTAGTGGAGTACCCTGGATGCTGATGCCTGTGAGATCCCCATGATATCCCCAGTTGACCTTTGGAAGGTACCTGTGGTTAGTATTCTTAAGCCTACACATACCTTTGTATCCACTGGGATGGGTTCCCCTCTGTTGGTTCTGTGTGTGAGGAGTGGCCGGCACAGCTCAACAATTTGCTGTAGAATGTCTCTGTCCACCCTATAGTGCTCCACTATTTCCAGCTCATGTAGCCCCTGGTAGGTTACCTTGGGTCTGTCCTCTCATCTCCTTCTCCTCATTGTGGACTGGTCATCAGCATTTTCATCCTCATCACCCTCAGCCTCTTCCACATATTGATGTATTAGAGTGACAGCAGCCCCTATCATTTTGTTAGTTTTATCAGGTAAAATTTCCCCATCTGTGTACACTGTTGGTGTAGAGTTTTATGGGTAAAACCAGAGTGAAAGGTATTTGCATAGTTTATAGTAGTGTGCTGGGCTGGGCTGCTGCCTGTGTAATTGGCTGATTCTTATACATTTCACCTGCCAGCTATGCTAGTTCTCCTTGATTGCCTTCCTACTGTTGTTTTCCCTCGCCATTGCCTTTGCTTTTAAGCCCCGAGGTGCACTGCACATACCCAGTGCTCAGTTGTGAACAGATCTGCTATTTCCTGTTTTTTTTTAAAACCTGGTGTGCGGCGGGCACACCTGTTTAGGCAATGTAAACACTGCTAGGCAGCCTCAGACACCCCCCCCCCCCGTTCCATAGCTCTGCTTAGCTAAGGGCAAACAGTGGGTCACAGAGCTCCAATAAGCTTAAAACATGCATGACACTCCCCCTTATGAGGTCATCTACCTCTTATGCTTATACCATGGTGTTGCTGCATCTACACGGTTGGGTGCAAGCTAACAGTGAGGGGAAATCTGTGATTCAGTATCAATCCTCTCATTTGCATAAAACTGACTGCTAATGCATGGTTACAAAACTGACACTCAGGATTCCGTCTTAGCAACCACTATGCCATGGTATTGTTGTCTTATGCACACCATTGACTATTATGGCAGAATGCTGATTTTGGTTTAAAAGCTTATTTCCAACTTTTTTTCTTATTTTCGGGCTGATCCCGTTTGTGCACCGCTGCCCTACACTTAAACTGCCGAAATCGGCCCAAAAAAATAAAGGTTATTTTTTATAATTTTGCATCTATTTACCATGCCAATGGCCATATATCTGACCATTGGCATGCCTACTATATTGAATACTTGCTTTCTTGGGAGCTGTCATGCCTCCGTTTTGTAATTTCGGTTAGTAACCGAATACATTTCTGCAGGTTACACTATTCCTGCACAGATGCCTGCCTGCTACCTGGATCTCTAATTCACCTCATTTGCATGGTTTTCACCTGCAAATGGAGTAATTAGCATACAGGAGCTGTGTCCATGCAGGAATAGTGTAGAAGCGCTCATGCACATCCCGGGAGCTCGTTCCTGGATCACTCATCGGCCATATTGCGTGCAGCAGCTCTTGCACTATTACTGCACACCATGCAGAGCTTGCTGCATCCTGGGGAATATTTCTTATCTTTTAAATGATACTTTTTTTTAATTTATTTATTTATTTATTTATTTATTTTATATTATTGTTTGTAAAAGTAACACCCGAGTGCTCACTGACTCCTATTCAGGGATGTTGTAAGGCATCATATAAGTAATAATCACATTTTAATTCTAATGAGACAGTGTACCTAAATATATATGTACTGAATTTTCTGAAGTGGTACAATTAGTAAAAAGTGTTTCTTCTATATTTAACACGAGATCATAACTTGCCATTGAATGAAAATATGCCATACTTTTTTTTAATTATGTGATGTTTCCTTTGTTTAAACTATCTTGTCTGTTAAGGTACTGCACATCTGATTGTTTCATTTTGTCATAATTTGTGGCCTGAGAGACAAAAAACATAATTGTTTATGCAGTGTTGAGGATGACATGGCAGCAATGTTTGTTTACATGGCAGGATACTTATTTTCATCTTTAATTTTCTTCCCTGAATACTTGTATATCACTGCTTTTAAGTTGCAGGTAATTTCATCTGTAACAATGATAATACATAGATCATTAATGGTGTTAATTACTGCAATCATACGTTATGACATATAGCTTTCTTTCCCAATTCCCAATGAGGATTTAAGCAGTACCGTTAGAGGAAATGAATGCATGCAGTTGAAAAGTGTCTTAAGTTCCCCCCTTTTTACGTCATTTAATAAATTATTCCCTTTCAAGTTAGACATTGACGTGTAGTAATGTCAGATTTTAAGTAATAAATATGTCACACTTGAATCACAGTTGGCCAGGCTAAAATGTCTCATATACATCTCTTAAAGATCAGCTAGGTGATGTTGCAAGTGATTCTAAAGAGGGGCTATCATGAGAGTTGGATAGTAAATTGGTCTAATATCATGATGTACTTGATGCAGGTGACCTTGCAAATACTGATCTGACAGTTCTGTGGGACCAGGACCAGGAAATGGAATGAGTGGTTCTGCTTGGCATAGATGAATTGTGACATGGTCAGCATGAAATCTGTTGTGATTGCTCCCTCCTACTAATTACAGTACTTTCTTGAAAAGCATTTGCAGTCTTGTGTGATCTGCCCCACATGTCTGGACAGGTCTATATTAGAACATCGAAGTTTCAAAACTTTGAATGTTCTAATATCAAACCCTATTACGCGAAAGCTAAAAACATCGAACATACAGAACAGCAAATTTTTTCCTAGGGAAAAAAATTGTTGTTACAAAACACATACACACAAAATAAGCACACCAAACAAACAGCAAGCCACACACATACACCTAAAATCTTACACCTAACCCTACACTAAACTATACACACACCACCAACTATTCACTTACCCTAACCCAAACCCTAACCCTAAGGTCTGTCACTAACGCACACTTACCTGACCCGCACCCTAACCCTAACTCACCTACCCTGCCCTAATCCTCATGTCCACACAATCGCGCACTTACCTGACCCACGCCCTAACCCTAACTCACCTACCCTGCCCTAACTCTCACGTCCATACAATCACACACATACCTAACCAGTGCCCTAACCCTAACTCACCTAACCCTCACATCCACACAATCGCACACATACCTAACCTGCACCCTAACCCTAACTACCCTAACCCGCACTCAATCACACACTTACCTGAACCCAATCCATAACTTTCCATCACAGCACTGAAAATACCGAAGCAACAGAAACAGACAACCAAATTCTTTCCCTAGGAAAAAATGTGGTTTTCTGTTGCTTCGATATTTTCTACTTTCATGTAATAGGGTTCGATATTAGAACATTCAATGTTTTGAAACTTTGATGTTATGATATAGACCCTGTCTGGACAGTACCCCACCCTTTTCCCCTTCCAAGACTGACTCCTACTTGTGTCTGGCAATTCCTAACTAGTTTATAAATGGAGACAGCTACAAATGTTAGGTGTGCCATCATAGTATGCATCAGTGGGATCATGGCAGCATCCCTACTCTATGCCATTTCCATGCTGTGCTGGAAATCCTCATATATGCCCTGGGTGCCTCTGACCAGTTCCAGCTGACTCTGTACAGTACTGCCCTGAGTCATAACAATATCATGGCACATTTGCTGCTGGGCAGCCAATGCTTTTCCTGTTTCCTTAGGTAGTTGTTACACATTCTTGTCCCTGGTACCCTTTGTAAAGATGTCACTGTGGGCACTGTTACCTCTGAATTTCTGCCATCATTCTGAACATTTTCATCTGGGTTTGGAGATACTGGTGTACTGGTGCATTGTTTTTCTTCCCGCTCAAGTGCGAAGTACTATCAGCATGTGCATGATGTTGTAATTCACTGTCATTTCCTACAACTGCTAATATGTTGTGAGATGTGAGATCTTGCCATTAAACTTGGGGACTGTGAACCACAATCTTTAGACTGCCTCATAAGTATTACAACATTGAAATCATCATCATCATCAATAGACATTCTGCTACTGCTATCCTCCAAATTTATTGGTATAGTGAAGCTGTTTATTTCTTCTGCTGATCTGTATAAAACAATATTTGAAAACATTACCAATAAATAAGTAACATACATTATTGTATGCTGAGTAAGGAGGTATGGGAGACATTTACCATGCACACTGCTTTCCTTGCCATTCTCTGCCAAAGTAATTGTTGTGTGTATAATGTAACCATTCAATGTCAGCATTCAGTTCTCTACATAAATATATGTGACTGTCTTTAAAACAACATTCCCGATCAGACATGCATTGCCACTGCAAACGTTGGTAATTACCAGAGTCTGCACCATCTCTGATTATTCTGTGTCATAATCATTTCCACTAAAGAAGAGGAGGTATTCCTCATTTGGTGTTAAGGGGATAATTGTAGGAGATTCCTCCAAGTGCAGGTATGGGCAATTGCATTCTGCCTCAGCTTGGATCTAGGATGTCCTACCATATCATTTGCCCTCTACTTGCAATGTGTTCATGTGTGGTTTCTTCCACCAACTGCAGTTGCATCCATAATTACTTGATTCCAGGTCTTTGCCCTCTCAGGTTGTTTGTCATATGTTCTAGGGGCTGCCTTGTGGATGCAGTCCTCCTCATGGCTAAAGTTATCTTTTCTCTTCATTAAGCCCTGGTTTTGCATTAAAACTGCACCTAAAACAATATACCATAGTCATATAAGAAAAAAAAAACTTTAATGTAATCATCAGTCAAACAAAACAAAAATGAAAGCATGCCTGTTGCTGTCATAAAAAAAGTTAGCTGACACAAAACCCATAATTATATACATATGCAGAATATCAGTCTAGTCAGGTAAGGTTGTGTTGAACTAATGTTTGTGCAATCCCAAATATATTCACAATAAGGCAAGCAGTTTGTTAACAGAGCCATCCTTTCCCTACCACTTTCTTGTATTCAAAATATACTCATTTTCATCTAGCAGTGACACAGAAATATTCCCATAAAGACATGTATGTTGAGGCAACAAAACATCCTTGACACTTCAGTACTTCATAATTAAATCACTGGATTTCCACCATATGTGCACAATCACTAAATGACATCAAAATAAACTTATCTTTATCAGTGATCACTATGCATTTCCACTGCTACTGTAATGAATTTCCACTTACAAATGACAGTTTGAAAGTATTCACTTAGTCATTCTATGCCCATCACGTCAGTAAATCTAGCATTTTTTTAATTCATTGATTCCTACAGCATTATAGGTATCAAGAAATCAAGAGTTCCTGTGTATCATATACGACTGTACTCCTCTTTACAGCAGACTTCCCAGTTCTCCTGAAAACAATATACTCAGCTTTCAAGGTCTAATTGCTAAAGTCCTGGTAAAGGCAGATGCATAAAACTAAGGCAGCAAGGTGGTATCCAAAAATTATGAAAAGATATAACATATTTCTTGTTTATATTAATAATGCAAAAACAGAGTGCTACTGCTTTGTTGGGGGGTGTTCAAGTAGTTCAAGCAGTGGATGTTAGCAAAAAATGACAATAAAATAGTGAGTAATGTGGATACATTGTAACATATACAGAGTTCTTTTGTTAAAGCAGTTATGACTGTTATCTATATTTTCATAACTGCATTCATTTCATAAAAGCTGTGTGACCTATAGGTGAACAAATGGCTCCACCCTGTACAAAACATTATGAAACACAACGTTGCCACTGATACTTGCCATCAAACAAAATTGTTTTGTAACTCAATATTGCTTTGAAATATAAAATTATTATTAGCATAATTTGCATAAATTCAGCAAAATTACAATTTAAGAATATGTTATCCCCTCGTCATACATCATTGGAAAACCCTATAACAGTTAAATAATTCTCTCACTGATATCTTGGATCTATCTTGCACACTTACAGAGATAAAACCCCTTGTTTGACCATAACACTAGTATTTTCTTGCAAACCAAATTATTTTTTTTTTCATAGGTTCATAAGTTCATAGGTTCATACTAGGCTATCTGCCCAAGGGCATTTATAAGCCTAGCCCATAATTATGTGGCTTTTGCCACCCCTTTAGTTTGAATAAAAACTATGCCTATTATTTTGCTGTGCCTCTGTCAAGCAGTGACACTGAAGTAATCCCTGGGGTATATCTGCGATCTCCCATCCATTGGTCAAGATTCCTCTTGAACAAGGCCAGCGAGGTGCTCTGCCTCACATGTACCAGGATTTTGTTCCACAGCATAGGGAGTCTCTGGGTGATGAATCTGTCCCTCCAGCACATTCTATTTATAACCATGTCCAGGTTTAAGTCTCCCGCCCTTGTGGTTCTGAGGGATCTAGATTTTTTGAGGTGAAGCATATTCATCAAATCTGGGTTTGACATGGCCTTATATGTCAGGCACAGGTTACCTCTGAGCAAGCGGTATGAGACTGAATAGAGCTGGAGATCTTTCAGTCGGGCAGCATAAGACATATTTTTGAGACCCTTTATCCTTTTGGTGAGGAACTTTTGGGGCCTTTCAAGCTGCAGCAGGTGTCGGGTCAAATACATTCCGAACGGGGCATTGTACTCAATCATAGGTCTAATGAGTGATGAGTACAGGGGGACAATGTCATATAAGAAAAAAAAACTTTAATGTTATCATCAGTCAAACAAAACAAAAATGAAAGCATGCCTGTTGCTGTCATAAAAAAAGTTAGCTGACACAAAACCCATAATTATATACATATGCAGAATATCAGTCTAGTCATGTAAGGTTGTGTTGAACTAATGTTTGTGCAATCCCAAATACATTCACAATAAGGCAAGCAGTTTGTTAACAGAGCCATCCTTTCCCTACCACTTTCTTGTATTCAAAATATACTCATTTTCATCCAGCAGTGACACAGAAATATTCCCATAAAGACATGTATGTTGAGGCAACAAAACATCCTTGACACTTCAGTACTTCATAATTAAATCACTGGATTTCCACCATATGTGCACAATCACTAAATGACATCAAAATAAACTTATCTTTATCAGTGATCACTATGCATTTCCACTGCTACTGTAATGAATTTCCACTTACAAATGACAGTTTGAAAGTATTCACTTAGTCATTCTATGCCCATCACGTCAGTAAATCTAGCATTTTTTTAATTCATTGATTCCTACAGCATTATAGGTATCAAGAAATCAAGAGTTCCTGTGTATCATATAAGACTGTACTCCTCTTTACAGGAGACTTCCCAGTTCTCCTGAAAACAATATACTCAGCTTTCAAGGTCTAATTGCTAAAGTCCTGGTAAAGGCAGATGCATAAAACTAAGGTAGCAAGGTGGTATCCAAAAATTATGAAAAGATATAACATATTTCTTGTTTATATTAATAATGCAAAAACAGAGTGCTACTGCTTTGTTGGGGGGTGTTCAAGTAGTTCAAGCAGTGGATGTTAGCAAAAAATGACAATAAAATAGTGAGTAATGTGGATACATTGTAACATATACAGAGTTCTTTTGTTAAAGCAGTTATGACTGTTATCTATATTTTCATAACTGCATTCATTTCATAAAAGCTGTGTGACCTATAGGTGAACAAATGGCTCCACCCTATACAAAACATTATGAAACACAACGTTGCCACTGATACTTGCCATCAAACAAAATTGTTTTGTAACTCAATATTGCTTTGAAATATAAAATTATTATTAGCATAATTTGCATAAATTCAGCAAAATTACAATTTAAGAATATGTTATCCCCTCGTCATACATCATTGGAAAACCCTATAACAGTTAAATAATTCTCTCACTGATATCTTGGATCTATCTTGCACACTTACAGAGATAAAACCCCTTGTTTGACCATAACACTAGTATTTTCTTGCAAACCAAATTAATTTTTTTTTCATAGGTTCATAAGTTCATAGGTTCATACTAGGCTATCTGCCCAAGGGCATTTATAAGCCTAGCCCATAATTATGTGGCTTTCGCCACCCCTTTAGTTTGAATAAAAACTATGCCTATTATTTTGCTGTGCCTCTGTCAAGCAGTGACACTGAAGTAATCCCTGGGGTATATCTGCGATCTCCCATCCATTGGTCAAGATTCCTCTTGAACAAGGCCAGCGAGGTGCTCTGCCTCACATGTACCAGGATTTTGTTCCACAGCATAGAGAGTCTCTGGGTGATGAATCTGTCCCTCCAGCACGTTCTATTTATAACCGTGTCCAGGTTTAAGTCTCCCGCCCTTGTGGTTCTGAGGGATCTAGATTTTTTGAGGTGAAGCATATTCATCAAATCTGGGTTTGACATGGCCTTATATGTCAGGCACAGGTTACCTCTGAGCAAGCGGTATGAGACTGAATAGAGCTGGAGTTCTTTCAGTCGGGCAGCATAAGACATATTTTTGAGACCCTTTATCCTTTTGGTGAGGAACTTTTGGGGCCTTTCAAGCTGCAGCAGGTGTCGGGTCAAATACATTCAGAACGGGGCATTGTACTCAATCATAGGTCTAATGAGTGATGAGTACAGGGGGACGATGACCTCCCTTGATCTAGATGTGAATCCCTTCATGATCAGGTGGGCAATATAGAAGGTTTTCCTAACTACTTTAGCAACATGAGTGTCAAACGAAAGGCTACTGTCAACCTGGGTCCCCAGATCCCTGATGACTTCTTCTGTGCTCAGTGGATTGCCACCTATATGGTAGCTAGGGGTAACCTTGTTTTTCCCGAAGGGTATGACTATGCATTTCTTGGCATTTAACTTTGGGCCATGGCTCTGGCACCAGTTATCCGTTTCTGTGAGGCCCTTCTGAAGGATATCTGTGTCAGATGTGTTTTCGACTATGGCGCCCAGTTTGCAGTCATCTGCAAACTTTGTCAGCCATAGCCCTCCTGTGTTTGCTTGTACTTCAGAAAAGTATAGGCCGAACAAGAGTGGACCCAGGACTGAGCCCTGTGGGACACCACTTGTGACAGGCTTTGAGTCTGACATGGCTCCAGCAACTCTGACCCTGTGGGTTCTGTCACTTAGCCAGTTTGCAACCCATCTTGTGATGTATGGGTTTACATTCAAGCTGATGAGTTTTTCGATGATACCTGAGTGGGGTATTGTGTCGAAGGCCTTTGCCAGGTCGAGGTAGGCTGTATGGACTGCCTTTCCCTCATCAATGGCCTTAGTGACTGTCTCGAAAAAGTCAACCAAGTTTAAGAGGCAGGATCTGCCTTTGACAAAGCCAAACTGGGTTGGATCCAAAGTCTGCAAGTTCCCTATGTCTTTATTTATGATTTCCATTATGATCCTCTCCATGACTTTGCAGATAAGGCTTGTCAAGCTAATGGGGCGGTAATTTCCAGGGTCGGTGGAGGCACCGCCCTTATGAAGTGGGACCACAGTCGCCGTGCGCCACTCCTTGGGTACGTATCCTGAGGTGAGGCTAAGATTAAACAGCTGTCCTAACTGTGGGTTTAATTCCTCGTTGAGTTCATGAAGCACACAGCCGGGGACACCATCCGGTCCCATGGATGCTGTGTTTTTTGCCTTAGTGAGAGCAGTTCTCACCTGGGCGTTGGAGATGTTTGGGGGGGCTACAATCCTCTGGTATAGATATCTCTCCTTTTGGGGGTGAGGGGGGGGGGGAAGTTTGCACTAAACCTGTCAGCCAGTATGTTGGCAATGTGTAAAGGTTCAGTAATTTTCACATCATTTTGAACTAATTCTGAGCATATCTGGGAGTTTCCTCCTAGGTTTCTAACATAGCTAAAGAAGGCCTTATGATTGTCTTTTCAGTCCTTGGCGATTTTTCTCTCAAAATTTGCCTTGGATGATTTTATGAGAGCTCTTAGTTTTTTACTTATGATGATCAAAGGTGTCTTACCTTTCAAGGATTTTGCTCTATCTTGTAGTAGCTTCCTCCTTTTGTTGTAGAGCTTGTTTATGGCTGGGGTCCACCAGACTGGACGCTTGCCTTTGGTATAGAGAGTCTTAGTTTTGTTTGGGATTGCCTGATCCATGCAGTCCTGTAGGTGCTGGTAGAAGGCATTTGTAAGTGATTCAGCGGTTTGAGTAATGTTTACCACTGGTTCAGGGTCCTTAAAGGAGACCACACTAGATTTTAGAAGTGTGAAGTCGGCTTTTGAGAAGTTTTTCACTGTGGTCTTTTTAGTTTCAGGTGGGGGTGGGATGAGGACCTCCAGCGAGATTAGTTTATGATCTGATCTCACCAGTGAGGGGTATACTTCCAGTGTTGAACATTTTGATCCCATGTTCGTGATGATGAGATCAAGTATGTTTTCTCCTCTTGTGGGGATGGTGACTAGTTGTTCCATGGCATTTGAGTTTATAAACTCCAGGAATCTTTGGGTTAGAGTGTTTGGGCTTGAGTAGTGTTCCCAGTCTATATTATGAAGTCACCTAGTATGATGGTGTTTGGAGATACATTTATCCCCTCCAATGTTTTCAGGAAGGCCATATGAGGTTCCTGAGTTTGAGAGGGTGGCCTGTAACATGCTACAAATTGCAGAGCAGTTTTGACTATGGTTAATTGCACCTGGATGGTCTCCGATGCATCGTGCATTGCCACCAACCTTGAGGTGTGGGTGTCCTTTATGAATATGGACACCCCCCCTCCTTTCTTGGTGTTGTCCGGATTTTGGGGCCGGAACGCATGATATGAGGTGAAACCTGTTAGTGCTGGGGTGCTCTCAGGAGCCTTGAACCAGGTTTCTGTCACAGCACAGACATCGATGTTCTCCATATTGAGAAGGGCCTCGAGTGCGTGCATCTTGAGATTGAGACTTCTGGCGTTGAGCAGCATTACCCTTAGTTTTTTTTCTTTTTGGTGTTCTAGGGTGGTAGGTTTAGAATTTGAGCCTTGCCTAAAAAAGGCACTATGGGGGTGGCAAGAGCCACATGCAATGAAAAATGAGCATTTACAGACAGACTGTTGACACTAACCTTAATGTCTAGTCCATTATCTAGCAAATAGCTAACATATTTTGCATTTTTTGTGACTGACATCATTTATCAAATATTGCAAATGTTATGAAGTATGTTTCCATTGAGCTTTTTGAAGTAAAGCTCGCAAGAAGCATTGATTTCCTGTCTTAGACCATCTCAGGAAGCAAAGGAGTTCAATTCCTGCTGCTCAGATTAAACAAGTTAAGTAAACTCAGTAATCTAATATAATTTTGAGCTGTTTCTTATTAACTTGCGATACTTTTATTATTTTTGCATACTTTGAAAACTCTGAAGAAGCTATTTGCCATGTAACTCAAGCGATCTTAAGTTAATATCGTGGTGTTAAAATATATAGGGTCATTTAAACATTTTGTTTGCAAATTAGGCCTTTTATGCTAATCTTCATAAACTGTAGTAATACACAAATGTGTAAAGCAACTTATGCAGGTATGTAGCTCTCTGATAGCCATGAACATGACCTTGGGTTCGTGTAAATGAGCTGGGGATTACTTTTGAATCTCCTACCGCTCTCAACAATCCTCAGAATGTCACATTGGATAACATGTTATTCTCTAAGGTGAAAATGTTTAGAAAAGGCAAAATGGAGTCATATGCATCTGAGTTTTGCACAATTATGAATCATAATCCCTGTCCATCTAACAATATCTGCCACAACGTAGCACCTCATATCAGTCAACATTTACTAAATTGTGATACTGACAAACACAGGAATATTTATTTCTGCATAAATAAATGAATAAATACATAAACAAAAAGCCTTACAATATAAATTATCATGCTAAATTGCAGTTTGAATGTTTAAAGAAGTTATTTCTTTCTGATATTCAGGTATAGTAGTTCAAAAAGCTAGCAACATTGAGGCAAAGCAGAAGTAGCAGGTGCAAATTAGATAAAAATTGATAATTTCATTAATGATTTTTATCCACCATATACATTAAATGTTAATGTATTCCATTAGAAACATATGCAGGTGACAAAGCATGTTTGATAAAATGAAATTTGTCAATAATAACATTACCAGGTGTAATGCCCTGACTTGCTAACTGGGCTTTGTTAGGGTAATGTCACACACCAGATGAACTGGTTATAAACCTGTGAACCACAGCCCTGCTCATGCTGTCTACGTTCTGGTACTGATACTTCTACTGATGGAAGTACCTGTGAATGCCTAAGGCCATGCTCCCAGCTGGTCTGACAAAGATACCAAGCTAATGTTCAACCTTCTGAGTGATTCATACCTAGATGAGATACAGGCATGTTTAAAAGGGTCAGAGTGGAAGAAATAGACAGCTGGTAGGAGATGACTGAACACTTAATATTCCTTGACATGGATCACCTGCTCTGGACCCCAATACCAACACAGGTGTGATGACCTACAGAAACGTAGGCCTGACTAGCTAGCTGAGCAGGTAGATGAGGTGGTGGTGAGAAGGCCATAGTTCTATAGTAAGGATTTCTTGATTTGTTTTTATTTATTTTAATCATATCAAATATAGGTTTAAAAAAACAGTTGCATTAATGAAGGTAGATGCTACAAGAAATATATCTATATATATATATATATATATATATATATATATATATATATATATATATATATATATATATATGTATATATATATGGTTCCCATTCAGAAGCCTGAAACATCATAAGCCTGAAAATCAAAATCCTGAAACCAAAAGCCTGAAAATTCAGAATCCTGAAAACTCAAAATCCTGAAAGACCAAAATCCTGAAACTCAAAATCCTGAAAACACAAATAATGCTAATATGTCACTATAAAGACACTAATATCTACCAACTGACCCTGACCCTAACCCTAAGGTCCATCACTATCACACTCACCTGACCCGCCCTAAACCTAACTCACTTAAACCCCTAACCCCAATATTTGTCACTATTGCATACATGCCTAACCTGCCCTAACCCTAACTCACTTAAACCACCCCTAACCCTAAAATAAAACCAACCACACTTACCTGACCCCAACGCATGACCTAACACCACAGGGCTAACAATAGCAAAGCCACAATGACATCAGTATGTCTATTTTGTGTTTTCAGGATTTTGAGTTTCAGGATTTTGGTCTTTCAGGATTTTGGGCTTTCAGGATTTTGAGTTTTCAGGATTCTGAATTTTCAGGCTTTTGGTTTCAGGATTTTGATTTTCAGGCTTATGATGTTTCAGGCTTCTGAATGGGAACCATATATATATATATATATATATATATATATATATATATATATATATATATATATATATATATATATCTACAACTGCAATATGTATCTCTATGTAATTATAATGCATAATAAATAGAAATATATCTGCATGCTAAATTGAATCTGTATCCAAATATGGAATGTTTGTGTGATAACATACATTTGTGTATAAATACAAATTTGTATTTATGAGTAAAGAAGTATATCCAAGTATGCATATATGTATCTGTAAAATACATGGGTATACTTACAATATTTTTATGGATATAAATGCATGTATTTATGCACAAACAAAAAAAAAATATTTGTATTACCACATAATTTCATGTAAAGTAAGCATTACCTCAGTAGTTAAAATACAGGCAGAAAGGTTTTGTAATGAAAAGATCTTTGTTTGTGTAAGCCTGAAATATTTCTTAGCATGATAATTGTATAAGACAGTCATTTCTCCCACAATATCAACTGTACATACAAGTTGGCTGAACTCAGTCAGGCACCACACCCTAGCCACAGTGGAGGTTGTCGGAGGGATGGTGGAGTTTGCAATGTCAAGTGAATGTCCAGCAGCTAGTTTAGTAAGAGATGACCAGGTGTTTTACTTCTATATACATTTCTAAGCAAACCACTTATATGCTTACACTTGAGTAAGCATTAAATTATTAAAGCATACATTATTGTAATGAAGTACACATACAGCAGCCATCTTTAGCAGTAAATATACTTTGTTTAATGGAAGTTGAATTGAAAGAAAGTGAAAACATCCTTTCAGTTGTTACATTTTTATGCATGTGTATAGCTTCAGCCTGAAGGAAATCCATAGTGCATTACTTAAAACTGCAAGTTAGATATGTAAAACATAATAGCTGAAAGAATTGTACAGTAAGAATCTAGGCAATACCCCCTTTCCAAACAGACAAGATGTGAACACATATAAAAGTCATGTCAGAAATATTAGGAAAAGAAAGTGATAGACGGGTAATGAGCCATGCGGTTATGTTTTCTCTCTGCAACTAAATAGGACAACAAGTATAACAATAGTTAACAATGTAGGAGATTGACCAGATTGACTGAGAGTGCTGGTAGGAAAGAATAAAAACCATAACATTTTCAAAAAGAAATGTCAAGTTATCAATTCTGTTTTCTACCACTAACTGTTTTGGCAACTATATATAACTGTTTTTGGAGCCTTTCTCCCTGGGCTTCAGCTGAAAATGAACTCCTACCCAGTCAGACTTTACAGGTAATCAAGTTCAGTAAATAAATAGATAAACTGCAAGAGTATTTATACACCAAAATAACAGAAAGACTAAAGTGATTTTTTCACACCATTGCAACCAAATCCATTATCAGGGAGAAATTCTAAAGGTATTACAATTTCTTATGTTAAATCAGCATATCTCATTAGTATCAGAAGAGTGAAAATGTAAAAAAACACTAAGATTTGATAGCAATGTTCTTTTGTAGGCATAAACACTTCCCCAGCACTTTGCATTTTGTTTAACTCAATAAAGATTTAATAAAATTGAGATTCACTGATAATAAACATATGAATAATGTGTATCATTATGTCTGAATTTATAGATTCATAGGTGTTTACTAGGCTAACGACCATAAGGGCCTTTTAAAGCCTAGCCATGCATCCCAAATTTCTGACAAGTTCTGATACTCTTGATAAGTGTAAGCATGGGCCTGAGAGATGAACCATTTAGAGGTTGCCTGTATCCATTAGAGACATACTGCGTAGATGCCAAACCAGGGATGAATTTCTGGTTTCCCATCAAATTGTCCAAGTTCCACTTGATGTGGGTTAGGGACGAACTATGCTTCACATGGATGGGGAGCCTGTTCCATAGATGGGGTAGTCTCTGGGATATATACCTATCTCTCCAGCAGGCCCTACTTATATCACAGACAAGGTTTAAGTCTTTAGAACTGATAATTCTGGTGCTGTTTCTTTTGTGGGTATGCAGGAGGTCCATCTGAGTGGGGTCTGACATTGCCCTGTATGCCAGGCATAGATTCCCCTCAAAAGCCTGTAGGAGACATAATACAGGGATAGAGCCTTGAGGCGGTCTGCATAGGACAGTTTACTTACTGCCTGTATTGTTTTAGTGAGGAAACTCTGTGGACATTCTAATTGCTGTATATGCCTTTTTAGGTACTTACAAAAGGGGGCATTGTACTACATGATAGGTCTGATGAATGCTGAATACAGTGGAACAAAGACTTCCTTGGACTTAGATGCCATACCTTTATTTATAAGTTGAGCAACATAAAATTATTTCCTCACCACTGTAGCCACATGATGGTCAAAGGCTAGATTACTATCTATGTCTGTCCCTAAGTCCCTGACTACTGGCTCAACTCTAAGGGGTGTGCTATCAATATGATAGTTAACAGGGAAGGATGACTTCCTAAAGGATACTATTATGCATTTCTTGGCATTTAGTTTTAGTCCATGGCTCTGATACCAGTTATTTATCTGGTTCATCCCCTCCTGGAGAACATTTGTGTCAGTATGAGATGCAATGACAGCTTCTAATTTGCAATCATCTGCAAATTTAGTCAGCCAGAGACCACTGACATTGGCATTGATGTTTGAGAAGTAAATGCCAAATAGGAGCAATCCAAGAACTGATCCCTAAGGGACACCGCTTGTGACTGGCCTCTTTGTAGAGCTGAACTTCCCAGTTCTAACTTCCTGGGTCCTGTCTGTGAGCCAGTTGGGTATCCACCGGGTGACATACGGGTTTCTACCTAAACTCTTGAGTTTGTCAGCAATGCCCGAGTGGGGTGTGAAGGCTGCCAGCCTAGCTAGATAGAATGTTTTAGATAATTATGTAATTTATAAATATTAACATAAGCCACAGGCTTGTTCTCTTAAATGTAAGAAAACTGTGTTAAATGTTGAAATTCAAAAATGTAACAACAGTGCACTCTGCTGGAAAAAGCTGATAAGTCAAGCATTGCATGACTGTTTGATCTCAAACTCGGAGCCGTGATATCTGGACCAGCAGATTCTTTCTATTGTTTTGAGATCAGAGTTAATTGCTAGATTTTACATATATAATATCTTTAATTGCTGTGGTTTCCTGACCAGGTGCAAGATCAAAGATATGTTAAACTGAGTTTCTGTTAGCCTGGGAACCAGAGAAGAATGATGTAATCTAAAATGAGTTAACAATGATATATTATCAATTTAACAGACTGTCCCAGAGAGAGAGAGAGGGCATTTTGGATTTTGTCTAAAGCTGACAACAACTCACCAGTGCTCTGCTTTTGTTCTATATGTAAGTTTATTTAGAACTGTGATTGCTCTTAGGAAAAGATAGAAAATAGTAAGTTTAGTCAAGCTGTTTTTTATATTTATGTCAGAACTATTCTATAGTATAATTTTAAGCATTTTCCTGTGATGTTGAACTCTTGACTAGCACTGTGTAGTAAGAAGTATTGTTTTGTGTTTTTATTATTTATTATTACATATTTTTAAACCTTTCAACTGTTGCTGTTTTGTGTAGAGATAAGTTAAGCTCTAGAGTACATTGCATGTATATAGTGACACTGTACAAAGCCACTCCAATAAGCCTTAAAAGTTCTGGTCACACTAACTGGATAATAATATTGCACAGTAATAATTGTACACCCTTTGGGAATGGCTTTATTGGTAGCTGATAAATAGGGGTTCTGCTGGCAGTGGATTACTACCTTATAGCATGGACAGATGGAGCAAAGTTAGTGAACCTGTGCCAGCCTTCCCCAGTAGTGTATGTGTGGTTGTATATAAATCATATCTCAAAATGTTTGTGTGTGGGTGTCAGCTACTTGGACAGGGACACAAATCACTGGTTGGACAGAGGGCGTGCTAGGAAAAGTTAGCTTGGAACCCTGGCTAAGGACTACACTCTATTGCTCTGTGCCAGTGGGGAGTCTTATTGGGTATCTGGAGATAAAGGGAGAAACCAGCCTCAGACTGACTGTGATCTCTGTGTGCTCTTAAGTGAAATTGTACTTTACTGCATGTGTATTTGTTATCCTTCCCAATGTGGACACCCCTCACTGGTTCTAGTGGTGAGGATTGAGACTCCTTGATTACTGGGCCAGTGCTCAGGTGTCACATGAGGTGTTGTGTCAAATGCCTTGGCCAGGTCAAGGTAGGCAGTGTGAAGGATTTTTCCCTCATCCATTGCTTTGATGACCTTCTCAAAGAAGTCCACCAAACTGGGTTGGGTCCAATGTCTGATGGTTTACTATATCTCTATTGATCATCTCCATGATAATTCTTTCCATGGCTTTATATATATGACTAGTAAGACTTACAGGTCTGTAGTTTTGTATTGTATGTATTTTTTCTTTGTCTCTACTCCTTCCTTTTTCTTTTTCTTATTTTAATTATGCATTCCTTTATTCTTCATTATTTTCTTTCTTTCCCTTTTTTGTTCATTTTTCTTTAGATTCAAAATCCTTAGGAGCAACTCAGCTACATGCTTCTCAGGTTCATAGGCTCATAAGTTCATAGGTTCATGGGTTCATATGCAAATTCTAGGGAAACAATCACCAGGGCCTTTATAAGTCTAGCCATGCAACCCAACCCTGTTGTGTCCCTATGTGTCATGGACATTATTAGGAGTGAGTTTATGATTTAGGAAGTTTCTAAAGGTTATGTGGGAAGAGATTATGTTAGTTTGTGTGTAATTACTGTCTGCATTTGGCTATCAGAGACAAGGGGGGGGGGTCAGACCTACTATGGATTTCCAATTTCCTCATCCACTGGTTATGGTCACACTTAAATAGGGTTAGGGATGGATTCTGCTTCACATGGATGGGAAGACTGTTCCAGAGCATGAGAATCCTCTGAGTCACATATCTTTCTTGTCAAAGTGGCCTATTTATGTTGCAAGGGAAGGTTCACCCCTCTGCCAGTCCAAGGCCTTCCTGACTTGATCAGGTGGTGGTAGCCTGGCACGTGGCAGCCTGGCAAGCCTCAGGTAATGTGTTTTTATGGACTTGGTTGAGGATATGGTAGAGCAGACCATGGACAGACACTTTCAGCCAAATGAGAATTCCCTTCAGCTGGTAGAAGACTAACTGCCCAGGTTGGCATTGACCACCACACCACCACAGGCTCCTTCCCCTTCAACAATAGGGTCCTTCACTGCAACACCATCAGACAGTGGGAAAGTTTGAGGCCTTCTGTACTGGGGAGGAGAAGTTACTTGTGCTGGAATGTTTTTCATCCCCTTCACTCCTGTATCATCTCTCCTACACCTTCCTACCTGCTCCCCATGTACACTACCCTCTAATATAAAAAATGTGAAAAAATAGAAGGTCTACCCCCAATAAAAATATCATACCCATCCTCTCTCCCACCTCTTCCAATACAGGAGGTTTTCCTTCTGTGTTCCCCTAATTGTTACTTTAACCTCTTCCAATTATTCCTATCTTCCCATTTCCATTCTTTTAACAGCTCCTTCAGGGTGTTCAAATAAGGATGCCCCTATATAAAAATTTTAAATCTCTATTTTTTAAAATATTTGTAATAACTACTGCATTGTCCTCTACTTGCCTTAAGTCTTTCAAGAATGACCGTGCATAGCAATGTTTATCTGCAGTATCCAAGTACATATGGAATCATACAAAGCATAATGTCCTTCAGACTTATTTAATGATTAATTAACTTGGTTTATGTTTTTGCCATAGGTGAGCATGATCCTTAACATACCTTTGCATTTACTTAGTACAAATAACCTGCACCGAGGTGGAATCCTTCAAAGCCCCCGGGCCTGTGGAAAATACGGCCAAGACCGCAGAATCCTTTATAAATGCATTCTATGAACACCTTCAGGAATGCATGGATCATGCGATCCCAAATAAAACCAAGACCCAATCCTCCAAAGGCAGACGTCCTGTCTGGTGGACCCCAGCCATAAACAAACTATACAATAGAAGGAGGAAGCTACTAAATGATAGAGCAAAATCCCAAAAAGAGAAGGCATCGCTGATCAGTATTAGCAAAAAACTACGGGCACTCATAAAATTGTCTAAGGCCAGCTTTGAGAGAAAAATTGCACAGGACACTAAGGATAATCACAAGGCTTTCTTTAGTTATGTTAGGAACCTGGGCGGTAATTCCCAGATATGCTCAGAATTAGTCCAAAATGACAAAAAATACACCAAACCCACAGACATTGCCAACATCCTAGCTGACAGGTTCAGCGCAAACTTCTCCCCCCCCACCAAAAGGGCAAATATCTATCCCAGCAGAGTGCTGCCCCCCTGACGTCTCAGATGCTCAGGTAAGAGCCGCCCTCTCCAAAGCAAAAAACACAGCATCAATGGGACCAGACGGTGTCCCGGGCTGCGTCCTACATGAACTCCAAGAAGAGCTAAACCCAAACATAAAACTACTGTTCAATCTCAGCCTTATTACAGGATATGTGCCTAAAGAGTGGCCTACAACAACAGTGGTCCCTCTCCATAAAGGTGGTGCCTCAACGGATCCTGGAAACTATCGCCCCATAAGCCTGACTAGCTTGGTCTGTAAAGCTATGGAAAGGATCATCATGGACCTCATAAATAAAGATATTGGGGACCTACAGACACTGGATCCTACCCAGTTTGGCTTTGTTAAGGGCAGATCCTGCCTCTTAAACCTGGTTTACTTCTTTGAAACAGTCACCAAGGCCATTGATGAGGGGAAGGTGGTCCACACAGCCTACCTGGACCTCGCAAAAGCCTTCGATACAGTACCCCACTCGGGCATTAGAGATAAGCTCACCAGCTTAAATATAAACCCCTATGTCACTAGATGGATTGCAAACTGGCTTAAGGACAGAACCCACATGGTTAGAATTGATGGAGCCATGTCAGACTCCAAACCAGTTACAAGTGGTGTCCCACAAGGCTCAGTCCTGGGACCTCTCTTGTTCGGTATATATTTCTCGGAGGTACAGGCCAACATGGAAGGACTGTGGCTGACCAAGTTCGCAGATGACTGCAAACTGGGCGCCATAATCGACTTTCCAGCCGACACAAGCATCCTCCAAAAGGGCCTCATAGAAACAGACAACTGGTGCCAGAGCCATGGCCTCAAGCTAAATGCCCAAAAGTGTATAGTCATCCCCTTTGGCAAAAACAAAGTGCCCATAAATTACCACATAGGTGGTAATCCATTAAGTACAGAAGAAGTAATTAGGGACCTGGGGACCCAAGTTGATAGCAATCTCTCATTTGACAACCACGTGGCCAAAGTGGTTAGAAAAACATTTTATATAGCCCACCTAATCATGAAGGGATTCACATCTATATCAGGGGAGGTCATCGTGCCTCTTTACTCATCCCTCATCAGGCCCATAATTGAGTACAATGCCCCTTTTGGGATGTACCTTACCAGACACCTGCAGCAACGGGAAAGACCCCAAAAGTACCTCACCAAGAGGATCAAAGGGCTCAAACAGCAGATCCTGCCCGGTTAAAGAAACTCCAGCTCTACGCAGTGGCATACCGCCTGTTCAGAGGCGATCTGTGCCTGACGTATAAAGCCATGTCCAACCCGGAATTAATGGACATGCTGCACCTCAGAAAATCCAAATCCCATCAAGCTACGCGCTCGAGAGACTTGAACCTCAGCACTGAAATAAATAGGACATGCTGGAGGGACAGATTCATAACCCAGAGGCTCCCTTCACTCTGGAATAAAATCCCAGTCCAGGTTAGGCAGAGTCCCTCATTGACTCTCTTCAAGAGGAATCTTGATGAGTGGATGGGAGATCGTAGGTTTACCCCCGGTATCACTTCTGTGGCACTGTTAGACAGAGGCACAGTATACTAACCTTGAAAAAGGGCATAGCAAAATAAATTTAAAATGGGTGGCGAAAGCCAAACACATTCTGGCTAGGCTTATAAATGCCCTAGGGCAGATAGCCTAGTATGAACCTATGAACCTATGAACTTACTGTATTTGCATATTGGCATTGTGGCATTCTTAGTGGATAATTGTTATGTAAGTGTGAAACCTTGGACTATGAATACCACCCTGTCTGTCAAGTACTCTACCAATATTGGTCTAATGTGGTAAAAGATAAAATAATGACACATCATAACAAAAACATGTCTAGTTCTTCCAGGCAGCTGGACTGCATTAGATATTATGCTGCATATAATTTTGTTTCCGAAGTATCTCTGAAATAGCTTTTGCATATTGTCAGTTCTTCCATGCATGAATAATATAGCGTTATTGACATCCCCTCTTTTCTACAGATTTGACATACCATATTTCTATTATGGATGTTCTCCATTTAACAGACAATGTAGATAGGGACAATTTAAGTTATTATTGTAGTAGGTTATTTAAACAATTTTGGCAACTGTGCATAGCGATTTTAGGCAAATATATCAGTTACCTGTCTACAAGTCAATATGAGTGAGACTTTCAAGTTAGTCATAGAACTAGAAGACAAATTTGGTAACATTGTACATAATAAACCTACAGCAAGCGCTTTCTTTTGCCAATTAAGTTAACTATGTTTGAGTAAAACATGACAGTAAATACAAATGCAGCTTAAATCTGAAATAAAACTTTTTGAAGCCTTATCTTTTTCTTCCACAGAAACACCATCATGACATTTGCAAATTGCAAAGGATTAGCCCACTCTTTTATACATTCCTGATACAATTATTTTAATTCACTTGATATAAACCCTCAGAGAACAGAAATGTTTTGATAACAGATGACACAGCACTTTATAACCAGGATCCTAACTAGGGTGTACATACGAAAATGTATTATCCATGTATTGAAAATATTGCTTTGGTTTTTCATTCACTGGAATATTAGACTGAAGGGTTTGCTATTGATATACAATATGATACTCTATCAGGGCTCAGTAACTTATGATATCACCTTGGCAATATGCCCATGTCACTCAGTTAGTGGAAAACTACTGCTGGAAATCCCTAGAATGAATCTGAATCCCACAGGAGTCAAAACATCTGGTTTTCCATCCATAGCAAGTAGATTGTCCCATCATCTGGGATATTATCAGCAGAGATACTTATTATTGTTTTTTTAAGGAATTCCCTTTTTATGAGCTGAAAACTGGGAATTGAATTATTGTTATGCATATAAGTGCTGTCATACATTTGAGATACCCACCAATTGTGCATTTTGTTACACTGGGTGTTGTTCCCATAAGAATTCATGAGATATTCATACCACTAATAAAACTGCTTTATCTGTAATTTACTCTTTATACTTTCTTCCATTTACTTTTTACTTTAAAGTACATTTAAAGTTGATTTTCTAATCAAAGTATAAACTTGCCAAGATCATAGTGATTATTCAGTGGCAAGGATTCATTTACTGCTGTTTGCTGAAAGGTTGACATTACTGGCTGGAGATCTAGCTGCTCTTTTAGGCTTTTTTGATTTAGCTTCCCAACTTATCACTGGCAGGTGGTGCTCTGTGCAGCACCTTGCCATACACAGGCACCTTTGTTTTCATATTATCTGCTGGGAACCTTAGTAAACTCCATCGCCCAGTTTAACTGCATAGAAAGCACTGTAAAACAGTGTTACATTACTGTATGTCTAAAGCCAATGTCCTAACCAGTCTAGACAATTTAATTACCATATATCTGGTGTTGGAGCTCAAACCAAATCACATTAATACCCCAGATCCATTATTTCAAGTACAAATCAAAATGTGTCCCATGGCAGTTGACCAAAAAGGTCCTAGTTTGTGCTAAGAAGTGCATGTTCTTTGTGTGTAGACATTGATTGTTTTCTTTTAAACAAATAGCACTTACGTAAAGCATTTCCAAACCTCATAGGTGATATTTTCTCTTTATCGGATTGTAAGCATCTGAAATCATGGATTTGCATTTTCCAGCTGTCTCTACAACTTGGTTGAAATGGGCAATCAGAGCCACTTTAGCAATTGCTTCGTGCTTACTGATTAATACTTATTACTTAACCAAAGTGACACAGTGTGTAAGAGATGTAGTTATATAATGTTACTGGAGGCAAAGCTTTTACACAAAGCCACTACAAACAAAAAGGAGGTTGTCAGTACTACACAACACTATACTAAACTAATCGACAGCTCAGACCAAACATATAGACCTCCATATGCTGAGGCTCTTAAAATAACCTATGTAAACCACAAGGGCCTCCTAAATGTAATCTATGAAGCAACAACCCTCAGCATTCTCACATACACCCAATACAAACATCACCCACCATGAAACATACACTCAAGAGTCACATTGTCTCAAGTCAAAAGCCCAAAAGACAAACTTTTACAACAGCCTGACAAACTAATACACCACTCACCTAGCTGTACAAGGAGAGCGTCACAGTCAGTTGTCTATCAGGTGCCAGGATTCACCAAATCGCACGTGCACTGAAGTCCATGCACTACAAGTGCATATATGACACACATTCATAGTGCACATGGTTGTAAATGATTTGAGAATTGCCTCCCTGAATTATATGAAGACAGACATGCAAGAGCTCTTAGAATATGTGGCAGAGGCAGGTATGAACTTAGCCTTGAACACCATTCTACAATCACCAGGAATGATGTCACAATACGAATACATGATTATTGACTTCAACAATTGGCTTAGCTTGGTGTCATTCAAAGGGGGTACAATATATATCAGCCTGGGAGCAGATGGTAGACAGTCTTAACTGTTTGCCAGGAAAGGCTTATCTCTATCCCCAAGGCTTTCTTATATTGGATAAAGCCTTGGGTGATAGAGACAAGCCTTTCCTGGCAAAAAATGAGGAGTGTCTACCAGGAAATGCCTGCCCTGTCACTCAAGGCCTTCTTTTATTGGCTAACTCCTTGGACACTCCATAGTGCCTTTTTTAGGCAATGTATTTTTTTCCTAAAGATTCTAACATAACAAAACAGAATGTGGATAACATAAAGGTATTTTGCTTCTAAATGCTGTGAGCCTTAACAAAAGACTCAACTCCCTACAAGTATTCCTAATCCTAGAAAACTTTGATATCTGTCATGGAGATCTGGTTCAAGATCAATGAGATCAATCCATTCGTGTGGGGTTTCAGTTCCTACCACATGTTCAGGCTCATTACACTAGATGAAGGCTTTAACAGTGGTGGTGCCCTCATATTCTTAAAAAACATGTTTCATCTCTAGAGTTGTTACACAAGATAATGACTTGGAACTCCTCCACATCCAACTTACTATTGCCACAACTGCTTATTATATCATAGCTGTATATAGGACTCCTGCTATGACTATTTCAGCCCACACCTCCTACGTAACTAGCAAAGATCCCTTTTGCATTAAGCCAAACACCATTCTTCTCAGAGACTTCAACTGCTCCCCCATTTCCTGGTAGACTGGTGCAACCTCAAACATGTATGTCCATACATTTTTAGACTTCATTAATGCAAACTCTTTGGACCAGATAGTCTGCACCCCAACAAGAGGTGGGAAAATCCTGAACTTGATACTTACCAATACTGGATGCCTTTGCATTCCAACAGTTGCCATGTCCTTCCTGGTCTAATCAGACAACAAATCCATCATACCCACTACAAGACTGAAGCCAGCAGCATTTTCCAATACCTTGGAGTTTAAATATTATGGAAAAACTGACTGGTAATGTGACTGAATTCAAAATCCCTTTCCAACATTATGATCTCACTGCTTCTATGGTATCCTTTACTGCCAAATTCTATGTATGTTTAAAAGCTACATAGATGCTCCTGTACTCTAAAGTAAACAGAATTGCAAATTTAAGAAAATATCTCTATGGTGTAACCCAAATATAAATAGACTCCATAATAATAGAGTAAACTAATTGAATGAAAACATAATTTTAATTCTCAAAATGCTAAAAATGCTCTTGCTAAACTTAATGGGGAACTACAAAACTTGATCAAATCAACCAAAGATAAATATGAGGTAAAACTAGCCACCCAAGCCCAGGATAACTATAAAGCCTTCTTTGACTATATTAGAAAAATCAAGAAACAATGTACAGCATTGCACAGAGCTAACAGCATGTAGTTACATATTCAGATCCAGCAGAGTCTAATAGTGGACAACTTTAATTGTGGCCACATCATGTTAGTACAGGAACCTTCCTCATTCACTTTCCCATGTACAGTCCATTACACTTAGTCAGACATACACACAATGTACCTCATACCCCATACCTACCAATCAGTTGTGAGAACATATTTGATGTGTCCTCTTTCCTGTCCTCATAAATCATGGATGACTTCTGTCAGTCATTAATGCCAGAAATTAGAATTTCACACTTCATATCCTTGAGTGAACTGAATGTAGTGCAAAAGCTGTTGTATTATTGACTTTCTACATTTGTAGAATGACTGAGTCAAATCTATCCCTGATTTTGTCCCACCATTAATTTTGGCTTTGTCCATATTTTCCTGCCCTATTTAGCTGATAAGTAAGCCTAATGTTCCCTGTCCCTCTTGATCATACATCACAAACTGTTGCAGGCATTCAATAATGCCCAAGCTCATCAATATATGTTTAAACAATTCCCTGCTGTACCATCTTGTTAGTGAGTGCAGCAAGGTAATGCTGATGTTTGTTGTAGCAATGGTGCAGGGCTTGGATCCTCCTCTCCCCTGGCTCTCACATGCATACCTGCTAACACTACTAGAACACTAAACTAATTAACATTTATTGTTTAGTGCAAGCAGTTAGGAGTGGTTGTGCTGAGTTACTCAGACAGGAGTTCCAAGGGAAAGCACATGGCTAATTTTCATAAGTCTCACCCCTGGAATGTCTCTTTAGCATTTAACATGGCAAAAGAGACAGTCCACCACAGTGCTGTGCCTTTTCATGTTGCCGCACCTGACAGGTCTATCTCTGAATCAGGAATGGTTACACCAAAGTGCACACTTTGTGCATACCTCATGGTAATCTTCCTGAATCAAGCCCTGTTTGTGTCGGTATTACCTATATGTATCTGTCTTTTTCCATTTATGACTGTAAAGTGTCTTTGGATTAGTTCACTCATGTGATTAACAAATCAACTACCTCTACTTCATCAGCAGACAACAAATCATTGTTTACAAGGCAGTCCTTTTCAGACTTTGAATGTATTTCTTTAGATAATTAACCAAAGTGGAAAAATGCTGTTATGGTTTCTCATTTTTAAGAAAACCAAAGGAAAAGATCACCAGTGGTTGTGGTAAATCCACCTTGCATCTAGGACCCCTGTGCACATCCAAAATTCTAGTCACAGTACAAACAAGTACATAAGCACAATCAGAGATGTGTGGGGAATAGCTGTCCCAGGGTAACAGTAGGAAAATATCTTCACTTCTTTGTTTATTACAAAAACTGGCCAATTAAATAAAGTCCAGCATTCTGAAACAGTTAGTGTTATGTTTTAAAAGATGATCTAATGAACCCCAAATAACAGATGAATATGCTTATTATATAGGAATAAAGCTGAGATCTTTTGGTGAGTAAGTCCGGTTAAATTTTTCATTTTTATTATATTAAAAACCTTAGTAGTGACTTTTGAAGTTTTGGACTGCTTTTAGCTCTTTTTCAATGTTGGATTTTATTTAATTGACCTGTTTTTATAACAAATAAAGAAGTGCAGACAGCCGCTACCCTTACTCATGGGTCAGCTATTTGCCTTGCATCTCTGATTATCCTAATGTTCTCATTTTTAAAGCAGACTATGGACTAATTTGAACAAACACCACATTATTTATTTTAAATCTGATTACCAGTTAGAGCACTGATCACAAGTTACTAATTTCAGTCTTAGCCCAATAATAAAATAGTAAATCAAAATTACATTTAGTAATGAGAGACAGAAAGAGAATAATAAAAATACACGTCTCTATAATAGTATTTACAGTTAGTAAAATGTAGAGTATCTGCAATTGGAGTACATATTATTTAAAAAAATCAAGACAAATCACATGAAGAAAATAAGGTATCTGTGTGATAATTATATTGCCTCAACTGTTTTGTGAATTTGTTTTTGTAAAACATATATTATGAACTTTATATTTCGAGATATGGCATCTGTTATTCTTTAAGACAGAAATTATGTTTTAATAAAGGAAACAGTTGTAAAGAAATGCTGCATCCAGCTGCTCAATGACGTTCAAAGGCTCATTGCACAAAATTCATCTGCTCACTGTCATCCAGCCCCCGACTGCTGCTTGGCATAAAGTGCTGGACCATTATTATTTGACTTAAATTAACTGAGAGACTTCCTATGTTGCACATAGGGGACTTGAATTACTGCACAGGGAATATAAAGAGTCAGACAGGAAGGGAGGATTCCTAAGTAAATAGAGATAAATATACTACATGAAGCATTTATAGCCAAATGTCAGCCAAACAGCTGGACAATGCTTTACTCAATGTCTTCTGTAATAATCTAAGCTAGAAAAGTAAGCAATACTTAATATTTATTTTAGTTTCCAATCTGACATCATGATTTCCATTCTTTAGTGGGCAGAATATAATCATGAAAAACAATACAAAACCAGTGCTTTGACTTAAAGGCCAAATGATTTTTTTTTTTTTTTGCAGGCCTTGAGTAGAATCCTGTGAAGGCAATGTATTCCAAAGTAAAATATGCTTCCACTTGCGAAAGGAGTATTTTCCTTTGCATGGAGTCCCTGTGGGACTGGGCCTTGAAACATTGTTGTATGACATGCAGATGTTCACGAGTGTCAGAGTGACACATCCCAAATAAAAAGGGATTTCAGCTGGCTCATATGATCTACTCCCAGTGGGAGAATAGTCATGATGTACTTGACTCACTGAACTGACTGCTATGCATATAATGCCCAAGATATTTCTTTCATACCAGTCTGGTGGACTTCCTCTTTATCTCTTTCTCTCTTGAATATATATGTATGTATGTATTTTGTGGTTGTGTCTATCTATATCTGTTTCTCTCTATGTAAATATTATTTTATTTTATTTATTTTACATTTGTTAACCGGGCTAGTCTGGCTGGATACATGTCCATTTTCAGCAGAGGCCCGAACTTCATATGGTCGAGACCGTAAATTCGATTTTCGGAAACTCGAACTCCTAAAATGAAACATAAAAAAAAAAACAAAAAAGTCAAACATCACTTTGCCCCCCACACCCCCCATTTAAATATACCAACTCCAAGATTGCGCTACAGTGGAGAAAAGGGAAATCTCCTATTTTGCGCTGTATGCGGAAGCGCAAAACGGAAGATTTCCCGTTTCCTATTAACATCTCAAAAAAAATGAAAACATTACTTACACACAGCGTACAGGAGTCCTTGCCTCTGTGAGTAAGTAATGTTTTAAGGTAAGTGAAGTATTATTTTTTAACACTTTACACATTCGAGTTACTGAAACTCGAGCATATGGTCTCGACTTTATGCAATTCGAGCATTCAGTAATTCGAGCATGTAAAGTGCTCCTATATATATATATATATATATATATATATATATATATATACCATACTTGGTGATATCTACTTAGACTGTTCATGGGAAACAAGTGGCACACTGAATATAGAAAGCTGAATATTCTTTCAAAAATTAATAAAAAGATGCATTAGAAAACGTATATAGTACTGTTACACTGTGACTATTTCAATTAAGTTTCATAGGTAATGAGCAATCCTTTGAAACTACCAGTCCTGATAGTTGTTATCTATTTGAATCCTATAAATGTATTGAAATACATATGTGATATACTCTTTCAAAAGGACATTTAGAATAAACTTTTTAAAGCAGGAAGTAACATGTAACTATTTTATAGCTAACTACAATAGAAAATATTTTGCATTGTTATCTTTAATAATGCTTTAAAACATTCAAGGAATACTGAAAGCAGTGAAATCAGCTTTTGTGTACAGCAAAGTATAAGCTGTAATCAAATGCAGTCTCATATAATAAAAAGCACAGTGTAATACAATGTAACAATGAAATGGCTATACATTCCCCAGGATTCAGCAAGCTCTGCACGGTGTGCAGGAATAGTGTAGGAGCTGCTGGAGCAATATGGCTGCTGTGTGTTCCAGGAATAAGCTCCCAGGATGGGCATGAGCGCTCCTGCACTATTCCTGCACGGACACAGCTCCTGTATGCAAATTACCCCATTTGCTGGTGAAAAACATGCAAATGAGGTGAATTTGTGATTCAGGAAGCTGGCAGCTGGCTGTGTAGGACTAGTGTAGTCTGCAGAAATGTACTTGGATAATAACAGAGTACATTTCTGCAAACTACAAAACGGAGCCATGACAGCTCCAAATAAAGGGTGTATATAATGTGGAAACCATGCCAGTGGCCAAATATATGGCCATTGGCATGGAAAAGAGTTGCAAAAAAAATAACTTTAATTTTTTTAGCCGATTTCAGCTGTTTAAGCGTAGAGTAGTGGCTCACAAATGGGATTGGGCCGAAAAAAAAAAAAAAAACTTGAAATAAGCATTCTATCCAAAATCACAATTTTGCCATTATACTCAATAGCAAGCAGAAGACAACATGGCCAGTGAACAGTAGTTGCCAAGGGGGAAGGCTCAGTGTGGGACTTGTAACTAGGCATTAGCAGGCAATCCTATGCAAATGAGGGGAATGATACTGAATCCTAGATCCCTCCTCATGGCTAGCCTGCACCCAACCGTGTTGGTGCAGGAAGACCATGGTGCAAGTCTAAGAGCTAGCTGACATCATAGAGGGGTGTGTCAGGCATACTGTAAGCTTATTGGAGCCCCGTGGCTCGGGTTTGCCCTGAGCTTAGCAGAGCTAAGCAAGGGGGTATGTCTGAGGCTGTCTAGCACTCTTTACATTGCCTAAACGGGTGTGTGTGCTGCACACCATGTTTTAAAGGAAAAAAAAAAGTAAACCAGGGAGTAGCAGCTCCGTGCACATCTGAGCACTGTGGTTGCGTGGCGTGCCCCCGGGTTTAATCAGGAAGACAATGAAAAGGGAAAACAGCAGTAGGAAGGTAATCAAGGAGAACTAGAATAGCTGGCTTGTGAAATGGATCCAAATCAGCCAACTACACAGGCAGCAGCCCAGCCCAGCACACTACTCTATAAACTATGCAAACTCCTTTCCCTCTGTTTTTTCCCACAAACTCTATACCACTGATGTACATAAGCAGGGAAATTTTACAAAACAAAAGCAACAAAATGATAGGGGTTGCAGCAGCTATCATAAATCAACATGTGGAAGAGGCTCTGTGAAACTGTGTGTGTGTGTGTGTGTGTGTGTGTGTGTGTGTGTGTGTGTGTGTGTGTGTGTGTGTGTGTGTGTGTGTGTGTAGGGATCAAGCCATTGACAGTCAGTATGCACACCTAAAAATGGAGAACATCGATAACTGTGCAGTAACAGAGACCTGATCCAAGGCTCCAGAGAGCACCCCTGCAATACCACGTACAGCTCTCACCACACCTGTTGGTGATCAAACCAGGACCAGAACAATAAAGATAGAGGAGTGTCCATATTCACCAAGGATATTCACACCACCAGGCTACTTACCCAACAGAATGTGTCTGAAATACCCCTGGTGAAACTAACAGTAGGTTAGACTGTTTTCCAAATTGTATAGCTTGCTACAGATCCCCCACCATGCCCCATGATACCCACTACAGCTTTTGAAACATACTGTGAAATATTATGATTCAAGGAAACACCCTAATACTGGGTGACTTACACTACCCTGCCATTAGCTGGGAAAACTACTTGTGTAACAACACGTATGCCCAACGGTTCTTGGAAGTCATAATTCCCAATGGTGAGCGCTTTCGCAAAACTAATTGCTTCATCAGACAAGAAAATAAAACACTCCATTGCTTATATACAGATGGAACCATTGACTCAATCACTGATGTCATAGGTCAGTTAAGGCATTAAAGCTATATAAAACTTATAAATGTATAAATGTAGAAAAGGCTATATATAGAGAAAACTGCATATAAAAAACTGCATGTAAATGCATATAAAAACTGCATATAAAAACTGCATACAAAAACTATATACAAAAATTATATACAAAACTGATGGTAAAAGACCTAAGTAATGTGCATAGATATAAACTCCATAAATACTGTAGCTATGAAAAAATAAAAGGATAAAAATCTAGATCTAGTTATAAAATCTATCTACAATATGTATGCATAACTAAAAATAGTCTATGTCTCTAAAATATGAATAAAAAAAGTGTAATGGGTGTATGAGTTGCCTAAAATTAAACATGTTTGAGGAGTCTTGCTTTCAAGAAAGGAACCAAGGCAGTAGAGCCATTAAGGCCTGGATATTTATCTGCATTCAATTTAATGATCCATCTCTGTTCACAGCTTTCAGTAAAATTTTCTATATCCCCTCCTCTAATGTTTTTGTGTATGTGCTGTAGCACAAAAAACTTAAAAGAATGTGAATTATCTGTATTAATAATATGCTGGGCGAGTGCATTAGTGGGTTTCTTATTTTTGACATCACGAAGATGTTCTAGAATTCTGTCTTTAAGAAATCTATTTGTTTTACCTACATAAAACACCAGAAATTTCTGACAAAAACAATAATAGACAACATCAGTGCTCTTGCAATCAGCATAAGTATTAAGCTGTAACTGAAAATGCTTGGTGGGGTGGACATAGGTATTTACACTGTAAATATAGGGGCAGGCACTGCATGACCTGCAAGGAAAAGTGCCCTGACGTGAAGAAGGATGACTTTCTTAGGCACATCCTTGTTACATAACTGCTTTTTGGGTGACATATTGTTCTTGAAACTGAATAGTGGATCTTTACAGGTAATAACCTGCAACTGTAGTACCTCTTGTAATAAGTGTCAATGTTTCTTAATTACGTCAACATATTGGTTGACGTCACTCGCAAACTGTAACACTACTCTAAATTCATTATGTGGCCTAGAGTTTATGTTAGATGGATTATTACATGGAACTACCTCCTTGTTGTTAAAATAAGGTCTACATTTAGTTGATCTCATATGCCATGCATCAGATATCGTTTTATCAATTTCATCAGGTTGATCTCCTGTAGCTAAAAACACAAATTTTAAATTATTTAATGCCATTAATGCATCCTCATCATCATCATGTACTCTTAATGTCCTATAAACTTGCCCTTTTAATACATTTCTCGGGATGTGCCTGGGATGCATACTAGTTTTGTGTAGGTATGTGTTCTTTTTGGTTAGTTTGTGGAAGACACTACTCTTGAAGCACTTGAATTCAGCTTTAGCTAGATGTACATCAAGAAAATCAATCTCAGCTGCAGATAGCCGGTTTGTGAATTTTAAAAAGTCAGTGGTGGTATGCAGATAATCAACAAAGGATGCAAAATCTAAACCATTGCCATTCCATAAAATAAAAACATCATCCACAAAATGTACCTACCATAACACTTGATGTAAGAAAGGATTCAAACTGGAAAGTATATGTGCTTCTTCCCAGCAGACTAGCGCAAGGTTGGCGTAGCTATTTGCACAAGGAGTGCCCATAGCCACGCCAATCTGTTGCAGGAAAAATTTTTATTCAAACATAACAACATTATTCTCTAGTATAATTTCTAAGAGACTGCATATAAGTTGTATCTTACTATTTGAAAAACATCTATTTGTTGACAAGAAATTTCTAACCATTTCAATACCCCAAGTATTAGGGATACTGGTAAATAATGACTCAATGTCCATTGTAACCAATACAAAATCAGTGTCATTGGTAATAGTGTCCATCCTGTTATGTAATCTTCCAAGGAACATTTTAGTATCTCTTAGAATGGTATGACAATTCTCTAATAATCCATGTATTGTACCTTCAACAAAGATGGACAAGGGCTTGGTGCACCACCCAGCCCCTGACACTATGGGATGCATTGGTGGTGAAACCAGGTCTTTATGTACCTTAGGTAAACCATAAATTCTAGGTATAGTGGGTTTGAGCACATTAAAATACTTAAATAATGGTTTGTCTATCAATCCAGTAATAAGAAGATCAAACATAAGAAATGACACTTTATCAATAATAGCATTGACCATAATTTTAGAGACTGATTTATAAGTTTCATTGTTAAGTAAAAGTTTATACATTTGTTGTAGATGCAATTGTTTATCTAATAAAACAATGCCTCCTCCTTTATCAACCTGTTTAATAACTAATGACTGCAAATTCTTTAACTCTTGTAAGGCTCTTTGTTCGTTAGGAGTGAGATTACTAAAGTAATAGTCACTAGAATCATGCTCACCTATGTCCCTGAAAGATAGTTCACAGACATCTAAAAACTTTTGGACACCTGGTGGGGTATTCGTGATAAAACTACTAGGCTGCCTGTATACATTAGTCCTTGTTCCTGACTCATTAGGAAACATAGATTTCAATGATAAATTTCTGCCTAGTAGCTTTAAATCTTTAATCATTTCTGTTACATTGGCTTTTTTTGCTGGTATAAAGGACAAACCTTTGTTTAATAAATTAATTTGGTCAGTATTAAGTTCAAAGGAAGAAATATTTATGACCAAACCAGTATCTAAGTTCTTCTCCTTTTGGGTGTTTGGCCTGCTCCCTCTTGCTGATTCAGCCTGGCTGGCTGTCCTCTGTATTGCTGGTTCTTTGTAAAGGTCTTGTAGGGCAAAGCTGCTTTCAGAGAGAAATCTCCTTTCTTCAAAGAGTCTAAAAAATGCTGTCAGTATTTTTTCCTGCTTGTCTCTCAGCACTGGCTGTTATAGAAGGATTTAATGGGACTAGCAATGTAGTCGAGGGTGCTATAGAACAACTTCTCTTAGGAATAGCCCCAGTTTCAGTTGAAATAACCTTAGAACCATTTGGTTTATTAGTCAGAGTAGGAGAGATAGGCATAAATGTGCCAGCGTTGTGAACTCTTATTGTATCAGCAACTTCTGTAGCTGAAAAACCAGAAGTGCTGTTTTTAGCAGTTTCCTGTTGGGCGTGTTCATTTGAACTAGTAAAATGTTCAGTTAAAGAAACAGTGTGCATATTTCTAGCCACATTAGAAACTGCAGTTTGTCTATTTACCTGTTCCTTTGGCAACGAAAATACATTATTGGCTGCAAAGTCCCGTTTATCCCTGTTCAGTTTGGATAACTTTGTTGCTTGTAGTTTTTTCTCATATATTAGAATGTTTTCTTGTAGTTCATTCATTTTAAGTAAAGTAAAATCATTGGAGAAATTTTCATTAATTCTTAATTCCAAAGCAATTATTTCAGTCTTAATCTCAAGTTCTAAGGGAGAAAAGAATTCAAGCAGTAATTCCATGTACTTAGCACTGAATTGTAGGTTCAGTTCCTGCCACTTACGTAAAAGGACCGGATAGGTATTTCCATAGGTAGGCATATTTAGCACTCTCAGGCCTCGGGGGATGATTTTGGATTCCAGGGAGGCTTGCAGGTGCAAGAGCTGCCATTGCAGTCTCTTGTATTTATACATAAGATTCTCTAAGTTCTTGTAATGTGAAAAAAATTCTGGTAGATTTTCAGTGCCATTTGCATCCTGTTGAAAAGCCTGTGAGTCCACATTTAAAAGTGGATTAATTGCTACTTCCAGGATCCTCAGAAAACGTTGGTGATGACCATCAAGAGGTATCTCAGCAGGTATATCCTCCATCGACGCATGTGTCCTTGTGCCGAATAAAAGAAAATAAATATGTATAAAAAGATAAACGGCTTCAGGTAAAACCCAGTCCACAATGGTTGATCTACCTTGGAACCTGGGAACTACAGCCCCAGCAGTATGACATGCCTGATCTGCAAGCCATGGAATGTATTGTCATGGAAATTAAAACAAAGACATTGGCAACCTGCAAACATTGGATCCTAACTAGTTTGGGTTTGTGAAGGGCCAATCATGTCACCTCAACTAATTGACAACTGTGAATCCATCTCTAGAGCTGTGTATGAGGGTAAGTTGGTTCACACAGCCTATACGTACCTCGCTAAGGCCTTCGGCACCATCCCCCAATCTGGAATCATAGATAAATGTATCAAGATGGCCATTAATCGCTATGTCACCTGATGGGCTGCCAACTGCTGTACTGACAGAACCCACACTGTAAATGTAGGTGACACCAACCCCATCCACAGACAAGTGACAGCTGGAGTACCTTAGGGTTCAGTCCTGGCACCGCCCTTGTTTGGCATCTACTGGTCTGAAGTGCAGTCTAACAGTGAGGGACTCTTGCAAATAAAAGTTGCAGATGACTGCATACTGGGAGCCAATATTGAATTCTCACATGATGTAGATATTCTACACAAGGGCCTTACAGAAAGATATGCTTCTTGCCTAAGCCATGGCTTCAAGATCAATGCCAAGAAATATATAGTTATCCCCTTTGGGAAGGGACATGTACCTCTGAAGTATCACATAGGTGGCAGTACACTAAACACCTAAAGTGTGATAACAGACTTAGGGACACAGGTGGACAGTCGTCTCACCTCTGATAACCACATTGCCACAACAGTCAAGAAACCCACTTATGTGGCACACCTCCCACTAAGGGCTTTACATTCAGGAAAAAGAGGCCATTGTCCCACTGTAGTCATCTCTCAGTAGACACAGTACAGACTACAACAGCCCATTACTTATGTACCTCACAAGACATCTGCAACAACTAGAGAGGTTGCAGACATACCTCACGAAATGAATCACAGGCCTAAACCAGATACCCTATGCTGACCATCTGAAAATCATCGAGCCATACTCTGTCACTTATTGTGTTCTCAGAGGCGATCTCTGCTTAGAATACAATGCCATGTCAAACTGACAGCTGTTGGACATGCTGCACTTAATGAATTCCAAACCCCCACAGCCACACGCTCCAGTGATCCAAATCTTGTCATCACAATCAACAGTGCTGGATGAATGTGTTCCTGACCCAGAGATTCCCCAGACTCTGGAATAGACTGCCCACACATGTCACGCAGAGTGCCTCTTTGGCCCTCTTCAAAAGGAACCTGGACATTTGGATGGGAAATAGAAAATCAACCCCGGGGATCTTGTCAGCTGCCCTACTAGACAGGGGTCCAGGGAAGTAAATACTGTGGGAAGATATAGCCAGGAAATTGTCATGTCTAGGCATGTATAGGCCTTAGGGCCGATAGCCTAGTATCAACCTATGAACACATGAACCTATGAACTACACTTTCCATTGCCAAACCTTGGCAAGGTTGCTGATGTCATTCACTTTGAAATACAGCTTTGGGGAAGGAGAAGCCCAGTAACCTCTGTGGCACTTTCTATAACTGCCTAATGCTGTAGTGTGATATACTAGTTAGGTAGCAGTTCTATTCTGAGACATGGAAGTGTAGAAGTGTGTGTGTTTGTTTGTCTGCGTAGGGAGCAATGCTTTTGAGGCCATTCACTGTCACTACAACCTCCATTGCCCTACTTTGGCAAACCTGTTGATGTCATTCACTTTGGAATACACCTTTGGGGAAGGAATCACCCAGCAATCTTTGTGGCACTTCCTATAACTGCATAATCCTGTAGTGTAATATACCTAGTTAGGTAGGAGTTCTAGTCCCAGACATGGCAAATGTAAAAGTTGGTGCATTTGTCTGTGTAGGGAGCAATGGTTTTGAGGCCGTTCACACTCACTACAACTTCCATTGCCCTACTATGGCAAGCCTGGTGATGCCATTCACTTTAAAATACATCTTTGGGAAAAGAGTACCCCAATAATCTCAATGGCATGTGCTATAACTTTGTAATGCTGTAGTGTGATCTACTAGCTAGGTAGGAGTTCTAATCCCAGACATGATAACTGTGGGACTTGGTGTGTGTGAGTGTTTGTCATTCATATCCTATGTGGAGGTAGCTGTGAGTGTGTAACAACTGGACTCATTGTGTAGCGGGTTTTGCAAATTTATTATATGGTGGCCCTATTATACGTCACAATGTCCACCTTACAAGGATAACAGATGTCAAACAGCAAACAGACTGGTGGTAGACAATCCATACCCCTACATGTGACATCAAGGCCTGGCGAGCAATATAGGCAACTCTTGTATTACCCAGAGAACACTCTCAACCCATGTCTCATACACAAACACAGTCAGCTAGGCAACAACCACAATGCTGGTAGTTCCCTGCATATTGCCCACAGATAGTAACCATGGTGTGATTGCAGTGGGCTGCAGAGGGCATGGCACCCTGACCCATCCCTACAATAGGCACATAACTGCATACAGTACTCCTTCACTATGTTCTCCACTACACACCTGCAACAACTTTAGAGCCAGCAAATGTAACCCACAAAGGACATACCATGTCTTATACACATGTCCTGTATGGACAGATGCCACTGAAACCAGGGAATACCTGTATCATGCTGTCAGTGTAGCTGCAGGGTCAACCTGGTGTCCAATGCCAGTTCTCACTACATGAGGCCAGGAATGGTACATCTGATGATAACTATCTGAGTACACATGTCCTAGACACCCCAGGTACACTTCCACATGTCACAGAACATGCATGTGGGACTTGTGCACATCCCAGACACCATCCATGTCATGGACTATAGAACACATACATGGCAAGCATTGCACAGCACTGGCCACCCACAATAGTAACCCAGATGACTGGATGGTGAATACAATACCCACATGTGTGGGCCAATACAGACACTACACCCTTGAGCCGCACAGCAGACCATTGTCATGTGACCTAATGCAAAGGTATACCCTTTACTGAGCCTTGTAAAGCCTTCTGACACAGTCAACCACTACAGACCTGTAAAGCAATGCACCCATGCATGTCAGTACTGGCAACCTGTGTCTGTGTCTGTGTGGATTTGGATGCCATTCACACTCACTACACCTCTCATTGGCCTACTGAAGCATGCCTTGTGATGTCAGACACCCTGGCATACCCTTTGCCCATATATCATCCTGATATCCACTGTGGTGCATGTGATACTTGTGTTTTACTGTATTTTGGCAAACTAGCTAGTTAGCAAGTCTAATCCTGACCCTGGCAACTGTGATAATGTGTGTGAGTCCCTGAGAGAGTGTGGCTGTGTCGACCTTGACACCTGTTCATGTGGACAGGCACATGTACTACACCCACCTTATCCCTCCTTTGTCACTGTTGCAGATGTCACTCCCCATCGAATATACCTTTGGACAGCTCCACAACATGTAAGCTCTTAGGTGGATCCAATAACCACATAGATGTGTGATAGCAATACATAGTCAGGCAGGGGTTTGAAACCCTGTACTGGTAAGTGTGTGACACAAACATTCTTAGGTTTTACTCTCCCACCCCCTCCCTGTCTTACTTTGTCTCTGTCTGTCTTTCTCACTCCCTCTCTGGTGGATGTGGAGAAATACACCTGCTTTGCTTAGGCAGCAGCTTATGTTTTGTAAGGGATGCTCATGGTCATCTGATGGACACTGCATGAATTGCAATTCCTCACTAGCTGACTGCATGTGGGTCAGCTGTGGTAAAATTCCCATAGCCAGTTGCATGGAAACACACTCATATAACTAGGAACATCATGTGGATGTTGGCCCTTCTCATTCACTGTCAGCAGAACTTCATGTTGGTGTTGGGCAAACAGCATCACAGATGGTAGTGGGATATACCTCTAAGAACATGCACTGTGGAGACAGGCCAACAAACAGGAGGGGGATGTTCCAGAAATGACTACAGAATGTAAGTGTTAGTCTTCTGCATTTGGAGTAATTGTGGTTTAATAGGGTTTGTGTGGATATGGCTGGTCTACATGATGTAATACCTGTCATGACAGTGGTATGTGTTTGAGGAAACACCCACCTATAGAGTTATCTGTAGACTGGCCAGTGTTTGGAGTCTTATATGTCTTGTGCTACTTACAGTTCACCTATCTTTAGAAATGCAGTAGCATAGTCTGAGGATTGCAGTCAGTACATGATGACAGCCATGAGAGTTATTGACCTCATATCCCTCATAGGACATCTGTCACAACAAACCCTGTTACAACAGTAAATGTGTGAGTGTATCACAGCAACATGCCAATATTGGCCCAGTGTTTGTGGCTCCAGCCACAAGTCTGTCAACCTTTGTACATATGTCATGCAGTAAGAGGTGCATATGTTCTGTACACCATTATGTATTGACATCATACCTGATAACTACATCATATGGGCATGGTCCCTTTACCTTTCCTGTATGGAGGACATCTTTCCTGTGTGTGGGCGGCAGTGTTACAGACAGCAGTTAGCAATACCTCTTACAAGAGAACTTGCAGACTCAGGCCAGCTACATATTTGTATAAGGTTCCATAACTACAGACGGGGTGTGAGTAGTTTTGTTATATGCATTGTATAGCACCAGTGCTACAGGGTTTGTGTGTACATACTAGTTTAACATGGAATGAAGTCTGTCTGCATAGCTGTCAACTGTAGGCCTATCCACATGATGGCCAGAGGTGTGCCTGTTATGTTTTGTCTGTCACCACACAGGTCTTGTGTCAGATATATCACTTGCATTGTGTGTGTGTGTTGAGTGCTATCAGTACATGGCTGCATCCATTTGGGTTTCTGACTTCACATTCCTAACTAAGGGTATGTTGCAGACTATCCTGTAACACCAGCAACTTACTCAGTGTATGACAACACTGTTTCACATATGGGCCTGTGTTCCAGCCTCTGTCCTCCACCTACATACCAGGCTTTGTCCATATGATATGCAGTAAGGAGTTGTTATGTAGTGGCCTGTGATTATGTTGTGCTGCCGTTCCTGCCTTCATTCCAGTGCTGTTGAGGCTCCCACACATATTGTGGGGTAGGTTCCATATATATGTGGGCTTCAGCTGCACAAAACATGTGTGCCCTTCTGCAGTCCAGAGGTCAGTGTACATAACAGTGTTATATGCCCCTGTAAGTCAGTCTATGGGGGAGGGGTATGCACCATATATATAACCTAGGCTGTTACAACATGTGAGGGGATATCGGTAGTAAGCCGCCTTAAGGTATAAGGCTGTACATTACTATACACTTCACCTTGGGAACATTGGTGACCTAGTGCTTATGGACCTACAGACTGTTCTGTTTGTCAGTGTGATTGTGATGTTTTCAGTTATGCATTGTTATGTAACAGATGCATCCCATTGTGTCAACTGAAGCCTTTTCCCTGTAGGGATTGAGTACAGAGTGTAATTAGAGGCTACTGGCCTATACATCTGCATTACTTACTGTTGATTGATTGTTATATTCTGGCCCTGTCTGTCTTTACTGTTGTACTACCTGAAGGCAATGGCCTGGACAGCAACATATGTTCTGCTTTCGGATTACTGTATAAAATGATCCGATTGAGAGTAGCATTAATCAATTCGTATGTATTTTAAAGTCTTAACAGCTATATGACATGGCATATACAACTGTAATAATACACAAATAAAACATTCTTATGTATGCAAACCTGTGTGTGGTGTCATATCCATTGACTTCTCTGTGGGTATATGTTTCAGGCAATAATTGTCTTTTGTATGAGTGACTCATACACTGTCCATTTGAACAGGTGCTAACTGTAAGAATACTGACTGTTCAATATGCTGTGCACCCTTTAAATATGTATCTTCCTGTACATATCTATGTGTGTGCATGTGTAGTTAAATATATATATATCTATATATATATATATATATATATATATATATATATATATAAATATATGCATATATGTGTGTGTGTACATGTATCTTTGGAATGTTTATTGCTTCCACATTGTACATTCCTTGTGGTAGCCAGACTGTACTGCATGATATGTTATTGAAACCATCCTCACATCATACAGGTGGAATGGATTACTGTTAACGTCTTGTGGCCATGTTGTGTAGGGTCCTGCGTATGGGACTTGCAACAGTTGGTATTGTGTTGCAGGGCAGATCTGTTTGTCTGAGGGGGAGGGGTGATATCAAAGTTTATATGAAGTCTACTGTGTGCTTTTTGCATGCTGTATACATGTACATATACTTCTATAGTATTGGAATTACATAATATTTAGATACTTAGATTACCGAAATTAGTATACATAAGGATTATTCAGTTGTAGATCACACACCCCCTTGTTAGGCTTAAGCTACGAATAGGATTATGAATATGAATTTATTAAAGTTTTTTATTATATTATTGTTTTATTAAATTGTTATAATGTGTTATACAAAAATGTTTTTAAAATGTTTTTAAAAATTTTTAAAATGGTTGATGATTGTAAACAAAGTTTAGAACCATTTGTAATAATTCCATGTAGGTTTAATTTTATTAAAATTGTAGTTTATTAAGATGGAATTTTTAAGTAGTATAGAAAGGTAATGATTTTTTTTTTTTTTTTTTTTTTTTTATATACATAAAATTAAGTAAATTGAAATTTATTATTCCGATGTACAATATGTATGTACCTTGGCCATAATAGGTAATATGCATTCAGACACAAAATGGTTAAATGTTTTATGACCAATTAATTATTTACTTAATTGATACTGATTAATTATTACTGCTTAAGATTTTAGTATTTAAAAGCATGAGAGACACTAGTTAACTGTCTTCTGAGGAAGTTGCGATACCTATAGGCGACGAAAAATGTATGAGTTACTGCACGCTTAAAGACTGGTTTATTTGTTTTACTTGTTTCATTTGTGGAGTTATTAAAGTGGCTGCTATTGGACTTTTCTAGCTGTTCGGTGGATTTTTTCCAAGGTTTGTTTTTTGTGATTTTTGGCAGTTGATATCAATACTTACAAGAGATATTTAGCTTGGACCGCCTCACCCCATTAACAGTGCCTTTGGTCATATTTGTTATGTTCTTTTTTATATCTATAGATATATATCTGTTTACAT